>NC_051067.1:42386215-42686215 GCF_004664715.2 Peromyscus leucopus
CTGCTTCAGCCTCCTGAGTAACTGGGATTAAAGGCCTTTGTCACCAGATCAAGCTCGACTTTTTACTTTTAAATGTTCATTTTTTTTTTATAGATTCTTGTAGGAGATAATGTAGTATCTTTCTCTCTGTGTCAATAATGAAAACAAACATTTAAATAGTATGACAGTTAAAAAAAAAAACTATTCAAATAGTTTTCCAAATGGTGACTCAAGACATACAGTGGTTCCACAAAAACAAATATTTAGCAGCCAATTACATATGGGAAATACAGCACCATATTGACTATGCACAGCACAGATAAATCTATTAATGCCTCTGAGACCTCTTCCAGATAAAAAAACCGGTATAATTTTGCTAAATCCAAATTTCTCTAAATGCAGATATTCATGGTATTCACTTTTCCTTTTTTTGAAAAAGATTGTTTTATATTTATATTTGTGTATCTGTGTGTATGTCATGTGTGTACAGGTATCTGTGGAGGCCAGAAGAAGGCTTTAGATCCTCTGAATCTGGAGTTAAGGCAGTTGTGAGCTGCCTGTTGTAGGTGTCGGAAGCCGAACTTGAGTCCTCTAGCCCTCTAAGTACAAGTGTTACATGTCATTTAAAATTATAAGGAGGAAAATTAAAGAGTGCAATAGAGCGTTTCTAACCATTCTTAAAAGCAGAGCAATCTCTTCAGTCCTAGAATCTATCTCGCAAGGAACAGCTGTCAGAGTACATTTTTTGACTGAATATTGTTTAGAAAATACTACAAGGGGACAAATAATTTACATGGAAAAACTGAGGTTTTGTAACTGGAATGACATCACACAACTAGTTAGTAGCAAATTGGGCTTTGGATTCAGGTCTGATGCAGAAATTTGTTCTTTCTACTGTTTTATATGGACTCCCAAAGATACATTTTCTAACCTTTCTGAGATCTAAAGGTGTGGTGGTAATCTAATTGTACTGAAATGTGATTGTATGTTAATAAATAAAGTTGCCCGGGGGTCAGAGCTATTAGAGCCATAGCAAGAGTGTGGCGGTGGTGGCACACGCCTTTAATCCCATAGATATCTGTGTGTTCAGGGATATAGCCAGCATTGGAGACATATGCCTTTAAGACCTAGGGGGCTGTACATTCAGACAGTGACGAGGCAGTCATGTGTTTGGGTTTACAACCAATGAGAATGCAGAACAAAATACTTTAAATAGATGAACAGACAGGAAATAGAACCCTTATTCGGGAAGCTGGGACACCGCAGGCGGAAGGGTGAGATTTTAGCTCTGAGCTCTGACCTCTCGGCTTTCTCTCTTGCATTGTTTCTGTGTTTCTTATTTAATAAGATGGTGTACTTGCAAACAAACGAACAAAATCAAACAAACCAACACCCTCAAAAACAAACAAAAAAGAACACTGAATTTGTAAGGTACAAAGGAAAAAGGAAATTCCAGTTTCCCAAACTCCAAGATGTGGTCCAAATATCCAGAAATGGCCTCGTCCTGGACTATAGGAGGATTTCTGGCAGTTAGATAAAAGCCAGCATTCCTCAGGAACCCATGAAGCCAGTCCCCAAAGGAGCGATTTCCTTATCACTGGCAGAAGGGACAAATGGCTATCTGTGGCACCTACTAGCACACCAAAACCCATGCCAGCCTCCAGGCTCCCTCAGTGTCACAAGTGCCTGTTACACATTTCAGAGTCCATGCTCTTCTCACCTCCTCCTCTACCCTAACCCTCCCCAGCAGCTTCTCATTCTCCTCATCCATCTACTCTTCTCACTCTTCTCTTTCTCTCTCTCCCCTCAGCACTGCTGCACCCCTGCTTTTCTGGCTATGTTGTCTACTCATCCCTGCTGTTCTCCCCTCTCTCACAGATCGCCCTGGCCATGTCCAGTCTGCTGGCCATGTTCAGTCTACTTCATTCTCTCTATACTCTGTGTTCTTCCAGATGCCTCTGACTCCTCCCTATCCCTCCCTTCCTGCCTCTCACCCTGCCCCTTACTCTCTCTCTCTCTCTCTCTCTCCCCCTTTCCTTCCCCTTCCTCTTCCCTCCCTCCCTCCCTCCCTTCCTGCCTCTCATCCTCCCCCTTTCTCTCTCTCTCTCTCTCTCTCTCTCTCTCTCTCTCTCTCTCTCTCTCTCTCTCTCTCTTATCTATAATTAAAAATCCTCCCCTTAACCACACCAGGGAGTGGAAATGCTGTCAGTTTATACACCTGAAGCTGAACCTCAGGAGGGGCACAAATTGACACCTGTCCAAGCCTGCCACCTCTCCTAACTGAACCAATCTGGCAATCATGTGGTCAGTTTATATACAATTCACAGGCTACTTTTCATGTTTTCCAACTACCTATGTGTCCTCTAGTCCTATTTTGTGAGTGTGCTATCTCCTGACTAAATGTCATGACTTGTGTCAGAAACAAGATATAACTTGAGAGCAATCCCAAAGGCTGTGTCAACGTATTTACTCAATCAATTCATTAAATATTTAAGCATCTACTATGTGTCAGGTATTATTTGGGGTACATGAAGTATGTAAAGTGAACAAACAGACTAAAATCCCTTCCTTTGGGGGTTTTTGTTTAATGAGAGAGAGAGAAAGAGAGAGAGGGGGGGGGATACTCTGTTAGCATAACAAATAAGGACTTTTGCTTTGCAAGGTGCCACAGGAAATAAGAGAGTAATGCAAACCATTACGAGTGTGGAACAGGAGAGGTAGGAGGGCATGGAAGACGTCTTTGATACTATGCTTGGGTATCGCCAAAGGGCATAGAAATTCCGTGGGAGGTAACGTTTAGGGCTGGTGAGAGGCTCAGCAGGTGAAAGGGTCTGCCTCCAATCCCGAGGACACAACTTCGATCCCCAGTCCTTACATGGGAAAAGGTAGAGATGACTCCAAGTTGTCTTCTGACCTCCACACTCACACTGTAGCACCCATGCACCCTCTCCGCGTGTACCCATGCACACGGACATGAGTGTGCACACCCACACAATGTGAAAATAAAGAAATATAAAAACATTTAAAAAACCAAGTCAGTACTTAAATGGATATCTGAAGAACATAAAGGAATAAGTCATATGGATCTGTGGAGAAAGACATTTATGTGAAGGGAAAGGCCACTCTAAAGTCCAATTGGTAGCTGTTCCTGTCATTTGTTAGCCCACTTGGGGACAACTTGTTGGGCTTCCTCCTGTAGCAGATCTCTTTGCAAAAGCATCTGAATTTCTACACCAAAAAAACTTGTTATGGTATAAAAACTCTTTGCTCTGACTTTAGGGTCCATAAAGAAGTAAACATTCCTTTGCTCAAGAGCTCACAAGCTGCCCGAGGCAAGGCTATCTGGTGACTTAATAGCAAGAGAGGATGTTGAAGTGCAGCTAGTAAAAGACAATGCAGTAAAGGCCAGAGTGTTGATGTAACCAACCGTCTTATTAAATAAGAAACACAGAAACAATGTAAAAGAGAAAGTCGAGAGGTCAGAGCTCAGAGCTAAAATCTCACCCTTCCTCCTGCTGTCCCAGCTTCGCGAAGAGAGACCTACTTCCTGTCGGTTAGTTTTTTTTAAAGTATGTTGTTCTGCCTTCTCATTGGTTGTAAACCCAAACACATGACTGCCTCGTCACTGTCTGAATGTACAGCCCCCTAGGTCTTAAAGGCATATGTCTCCAATGCTGGCTGTATCCCTGAACACACAGAGATCTTATGGGATTAAAGGCGTGTGCCACCACCGCCACACTCTTGCTGTGGCTCTAATAGCTCTGACCCCAGACAACTTTATTTATTAACATACAATCAAAATAATAATTCAGTACAATTAGATTACCACCACATTTCCCCTTTTCTATTTTAATAAAAAGAAAAAGAAAGCAAAAGGTTATAACTAACAAAAGAAAAACTATATACAAAAGTACAATAACTATATACAATATATACAAGTAATAAATACCTAAACAGGTATTTGACAAATCAGAGAAAATAATTCCATTATCTATCCTATTTTGGTAATTCCAAGATGTATCTAATATACTTTCTATCCTAATTAATTTTCAACTATAACTAACTAATCTTCAACCATAACTAACTAATCTTCAACTCCCTCAGAGACCCAAGAAGGGAATAATATTAGCTAACAAAAATAAAAACAGGAAGTGCATGCAAGCAACTTCCAAAAAATTTTGTGAATTGACAGAAACAGCCAGCTGCCTGGGCAGTCACCTGAGGTTTCTCCGCAGTGTTGGGGCATCATCTTCAGCCTATAGGCTTAGTGTATCTGACAGACTCATTTGTGAAGTAGGATGTACACAAGGATGTACACAAGGTCAACAGTTCAACCTCACATTGGGTGAGAGCAGTCCACGTACCAGAAACACCTGAATTCCACTAGTGTCCTGTCATGATTCAGGATTTTAAATTCTGGAAATTGTTGACAGTTTTTTAATTTCAGCTGTCCATTCTTCTTGGCTGTGTATATATGGCTTCATCTCAGCATCCCCTTCTTCTCCACATCCCTCTATTAAATGCCAGTCTACTTTCGAGAGGCATGAGCTTTCAGCTGCTGTTCCATTGTACAACAGAATCCATCGGCCCTCTGCCTGTTAAGCTGCTTTGAAGAAAAGGGCACCGTACCTTTTCCGGATGCGAAGGCCACTTCAGGGATGGGGCCGTATTGTCCTGGCCTCAGAAGATGCCTTTTGATAAAGCCATAACCACACTTGTTTTGGCAAGAATCAGTAGTCCCTTGTTTCGTGTTCTGTCTGTCCATTTTGTCCTGTTGATTCGAGGATACTTTGTTGTCCAGTGGCTAACTTTTGCCACAAGGAAAGTTGACTCCATATGCAGTTTCTTCAATGCCCATATTTTCTCTGAAGTAGATTAGTACTGCCAGGAGCTGACATGTCTCAAAAAAGAAAAATTTTCTAAGTTATTAAAACATTTTAAATGCCATATTCTGTAGATCTCTGAAGGGTTTGAAGATGACCTGTCTAAAACATCTCTGCTCAATTTTAAAACATATCTAATATGACTAAAAGTTCTATTGTAATGTCTAACTACTAACTTTCATTTCTTTATATCCTAATAGTTGGTAATAATAACATTCAAGGATCAGAAATTTGCATTACATTGTTAAATGAATGGTATAAATACAATTAGAAATATACATATAGCATTTTCTAACAATATCAATTTCAAATTTGTATACAATATAAAACAATCCAATCCAATGTAAAGTATTTAAAATTAGTAATTGTCTTTTTCTCTTCTTTCTTTCTTTCTTTCTTTCTTTCTTTCTTTCTTTCTTTCTTTCTTTCTTTCTTTCTTTCTTTCTTTCTTTCTTTTTTTTAAACAAGAACCTTAAATCTAATCTCCTTTGCTTAGCCTTTTTCCTAACCCTTGACAATAACTTGTAACCAACCCCCCTAAACACTGAAAATTATCCCAGACCCAAAACCCATTAAAAAGACCAAAAAACCACCCGCCCCACACCACCTCTTTGGGAATGTGGGCGTCGTATTCTTAAAATTGCTTCCTGCTGGGTATGGGCGAAGTTTTCTTTATCCTGAAAGAAAAATTTTAGGTTAATTGTCAAATTCTAGGAGAGGTAACTATATCCTTCATTATCCAGTCTGTGTATAATGCCAAAGTTCAGGGTTTATCTCAAGTCCTTATTCAAGTAGTCTTTGAGACTGGATCATCTCAGCTAGTCATCTCAAAATTGCTCTGAGCACCTTGTAGTTCAAAGCTGATCTGTGGATGATGTTTGTCAGCTTAATGATATTATTATTGTCCACGTGGAATTGTTGTTGTTGTGGGGCCCCATCTTCTTTCTGGAGACTTCAGTTGATGTTAGGCCTGGCCGTGATTTCCTGCAGAAAACTGATAAGAGACTCGAACACAAAAACATATATATGCAGCTAGCCTTTTTTCTAGAATTAGTTAGTACTCTATGTGACCATTCATATCTTAACAAAGTTTAAAATGTATATATATATATATATATATATATATTAATCTTATAAATTTTGATATAAAATTTATACTTTAAGAAAAGTTTAAAGAATCAGAATAGAATCAAAAGAGTTGAGATTAGTAATAGAATAGTCCCTTAATTAATTTTGCTTTTGTCCTGTACCATAGCAGAAGATGGCTCTTATTCTGGCATGATACAGGGAGTTTGCATTTTCCTTTTAACAACATGTTTGAGTTTAAAGAAGGAGAGAGCCATTCTCCAACTCCAAAGTCAGCTTTAAATTTTAATTGAACTGGGACTGTTAGAAGACCAATAGTGTTAAATCTTTAGAGAAAAGCAGAAACAAACATTTAGGAAGACATAAAATTTTTTTAGATAATATATACCCATACACCGTTTCACTCTGTTTCTTGGATAGATGATTTGTCACTTTTCTTCAGTTGTCTCATTTTTCCAGTGTTCTTCAGATTCCTTAACCTTCATTTTCCTAAAAGACAAAAACAAAAACCTTTCCCCAAGACTAATTTTGGGGATGTTTCCTTTTGACAAGTTATTATCTGATTAAATGAAAAGGCATGTTTTATTGATACAAGTTAGTTTAAATTGGATGTTCATGCTGGTTGATGAACTATCACCTCCTCAATTAAGAGGTCTCTCTTGTTCAAATCGAACCTTTATCAATTTTGATGGTACCCACAGCTTATCTTCTCCTGTGGAAACAAAAGCAAAACCACGTCCCCAATGTAATACATACCCTGGTTTCCATTCTGAGGTCAGCACATCCTTAAAGTATATAGGCTGATTTAATTCTGTAGTTTTTTCTATTATCCAATGTCTCTCTGCAGCTGTTGTTCCTTTCTCATTGGCATTCAGAAAATTCAAAGTTAGAAGAGCATTATGTAGTCTATTTCTGGGGGTTTTTGTTACCCATTTCTGTTTATTTAGCATATCCTTTAGAGTTCTGTTTGATCTTTCTATAACTGCTTGACCTGTAGGATTATGTGGTATGCCTGTAATATGCTTTATATTGTAATAAGCAAAAAACTGTTTCATTTTAACAGAGACATATGATGGAGCATTGTCAGTTTTGATTTGTGCAGGTATACCCATGATGGCCATAACTTCTAGCAAATGAGTGATTACAGAATCAGCTTTTTCAGAACTCAAAGCAGTTGCCCATTGAAATCCTGAATAAGTATCGATAGTGTGGTGTACATATTTCAATTTTCCAAATTCTGCAAAGTGAAACACGTCCATCTGCCAGATTTCATTTCTCTGAGTACCCTTTGGGTTACATCCTGCTGGTAATGGCATTTGATTGTAGACGGAACAAGTAGGACATTTCTTTACTATTTCTTTGGCTTGTTGCCAGGTTATGGAAAAATCCTTTTTTAAACCTTTACTATTGACGTGATGTTTTTTATGAAATTCTGAGGCTTCCAGCACATTTCCTATCAATAAATTATCAATCTCATCATTGCCTTGTGCTAGAGGGCCTGGCAGACCAGTATGGGATCGAATGTGAGTTATATATAAAGGATGATTCCTTTTCCTGATTGTATCTTGTAATTGAATAAATAGTGAAGTTAATTCTGAAGCATCAGGGATAAATTCTGCAGTCTCAATATGTAACACCACTCTTTCAGCATACTGAGAGTCAGTTACTATGTTGAGAGGTTCTGAAAAATCCATTAATACCAACAGAATAGCATACAATTCTGATTTTTGAACTGAATTATACGGACTTTGAACCACTTTACTTAAATTTTCTGATTTGTAACCTGCCTTTCCTTCTTTGTTAGCATCTGTATAAAATGTACGAACTCCAGATATGGGTTTTTGCCATACAATTTGATGCAAGATCCATTCAGCTCTCTTTATAAGATCAATTCTATTGCTTTTGGGATATTTGCTGTTAATTTTCTCCCAAAAAATTACTGCAAGCTCTTTGCCAAGGTTCACTTTCTGTCCATAATTTTTCAATGTCCTCCTTAGTTAATGGTACGACAATTTCTGCTGGGTCTATGCCTGCTAATTGACGAAGTCTCAGTTTTCCTTTGTAAATCAAGTCAGAGATTTTTTCCACATAAGTTTTTAATTTTTTATTTGGTTTATTTGGTAAAAATATCCATTCCAATATAATATCTTCCCTCTGCATTAATATTCCAGTAGGAGAACGCCTAGAAGGTAAAATAACCAAAATGCAATCCAGCTTTGGATCAATACGATCCACGTGTCCTTCATGCACTTTCTTTTCTACCAAGGCCAATTCTTTCTCAGCTTCAGGTGATAATTCTCTTGGACTATTTAAGTCCTTGTCACCTTCTAAGGTTCTGAACAGATTAGTCAGTTCATCATTTTTTACCCCAACAATAGTTCGTAGATGAGAAATGTCTCCAAATAATCTTTGAAAGTCATTAAGAGTCTGTAGTCTATCTCTCCGAATTTGCACCTTTTGGGGTCTAATTTTTTGTAGCTCTATTTTATATCCTAAATAATTAATAGAATCTCCTCTTTGTATCTTTTCAGGAGCAATTTGTAATCCCCAGCAAGGCAAAATTTTCTTTACTTCTTCAAATATTATTCCTAAAGTATCTGCATTTGAGTCAGCTAGTAAAATATCATCCATATAATGATAAATTATAGATTTAGGAAATTTTTTACGTATCACTTCCAATGGCTGTTGTACAAAATATTGGCACAGAGTTGGGCTATTCAACATTCCCTGTGGGAGGACCCTCCATTGAAATCTTTTAACCGGTTGAGAATTATTATAAGTAGGCACTGTAAAAGCAAATCTTTCTTTGTCTTTTTCTTGTAAGGGTATTGAAAAGAAACAGTCTTTTAAATCAATAACTATGAGAGGCCATCCTTTTGGTAACAGAGTAGGCAAAGGCATCCCAGATTGTAGAGAGCCCATTGGCTGAATTACTTTGTTAATTGCTCTAAGGTCTGTTACCATTCTCCATTTACCAGATTTCTTTTTAATAACAAATACAGGAGAATTCCAAGGGCTGGTTGATTCTTCAATATGCTGAGCATTTAACTGTTCTTCTACCAGCTCTTCTAAAGCCTGGAGTTTCTCTGTTGTTAAAGGCCATTGCTGGACCCATACAGGCTTGTCTGTTAACCATTTTAAAGGTAGAGCTGTTGGTGTCTTTGGAAGATCATCAGTTATTGTGCCCTGTTCTTGTATAATATGGATGGCTGGTGACCACTCATTAGAACAATATCTTCTAATATTTCTCTCAGTAATATGTGCTAGTTTATGATTTGTTTCTGAGATTGGAGGGATGTTAATCTGAGTATTCCATTGTTGCAACAAGTCTCGACCCCACAGGTTCATAGTTATGTTAGCCACATATGGTTTTAATTTTCCTCTCTGTCCTTCTGGACCTATACATTCAAGCCATCTTGCACTCTGTTTCACCTGAGATAATGTCCCAATTCCTAACAGTTGAACGTTTACCTCCTGAAGAGGCCAAGTTGGATGCCAAAATTCTGGTGCAATTATGGTAACGTCCGCACCTGTGTCTACCAGACCAGACAACAAAACACCATTTATTTTTATTGTTAATTTTGGTCTTTGTTCATTAATAGAAGTTTGCCAAAAAATTTTCTTTATGTTTTCTCCTGAATTTTCTATTCTCTCTGTTTCATCATCCTGACCAGCATGATTTATTCCAATAGGCATTTGGTTATTTAATCGCTCTCCAGAGCAGGCATTTCCTCTATGGCTGCAGGAAAGGTTTGAACTGGATTTGCACTGGGGGCCTGCGCGAGGCCCCTCTGGGAGTTTCCCGAAGACTGAGGCAAAGGATTACCCTGTCTGTCCTTTGTTGATCTACATTCGTTGGTCCAGTGTTTTCCCTTACCACACCTTCTGCATACTCCAGAAGGAAGGGGCATTCTGTTGCCATTGTTCCTTGAAGAAACATTGTTTCTGGGATGACCTGTCTACAGTCCCTTTTCAAATGTCCTTGCTTTCCACATCCAAAACATCTAACACTCCTCAAACCTTTTGAAATTACTTCTCCTACCCATGTATCATCATGCTCATCAGCTTCAACATTAATTGTTTCTCTAATCCAATCTTCCATAGGTGCAGATCTTGCCCTTAATGGCCTGATTATTCTTTTGCATGCTGCATTCGCATTCTCAAAGGCCAAAGATTCAATTATTGCCTTACCAGCTTCTGAATCTGAGACCATTCTCTTTACTGCTGAAGCCAGTCTTTGTAAAAAATCTGTAAAAGACTCTTTTGGGCCTTGCTTCACCTTTGTAAATGACTCAGATTTTTTTCCTGGTTCCTCAACTTTGTCCCATGCATTCAAGGCTGCCGTTCGACATAAAATTAGGGTTTGGACATCATATAAACATTGTGTTTGTGCTGAAGCATATTGGCCTTCGCCCATAAGCTGATCCTGGCAAACTTGTATTCCTTTATCCCTCCATTGTTTTTCTATGTTTTTAGCCTCCTCCTTAAACCAAGTCAGAAATTGAAGTCTCTGGCTGGGTTCCAGAACACCTTGTGCCAGGTCCCGCCAGTCCTGTGGTACTATCCTATTATATGTTGACCAAGAGTTTAACATTTGCTTTACATATGGGGAATGCATGCCATAAGATACTATTGCCTCCTTAAACCTTTTTAAATCCAACATTTCAATTGGAGCCCAAGTATTTTGTGTAGCCATTTGATCAGGCATCTGCTGTACGGTTACAGGATAAATTAAGGGTGACTGTGTGAAAACAGGCTTTCTTTCTGCAACCTTATGATCCCGACTTGAAACAACTTCACTGTTAATTTCTTCTGTCTGAATTTTTACAGGTTTAACAAGTTCTTCTAAAGCTGTTATCCTGGCACTTAAATTGACTATCTTTTTAAATATTAAAATGTGGATTATTATAGTGATAAGGTGCATAATTCCACCAATACTAATATTATATAGTTGTTCCATTGCCAGACTGCCTAAAATTTCGAACAAAAACCAATTTTCTTCCAATGTACACATAAAACCCATTTGTTTTTTAATGTGGAAAAAAATTCTCTTTTAGATAGTTTCCTTTAAAATATCTGATATATTATGACTTACCAAATCTGCGTAGAACAGTAGAAATCCGAAGGGATTTTCAAAGCAGCCACCTAGTGTCCCAGGTGTAAATCCAAAGAGAGAGAGAGAGAGAGAGAGAGAGAGAGAGAGAGAGAGGGCAAGAAAGCGTAGCTGGCTAAAGTTTAAATGCAGCCACGTGTTCCCTCTTGTGCCGAATCAAGGCTTGGGTCTGGCTTCCTTAAGCTCCGACCACGTGCGTTGGCTTTACAGGCAGGGCCCTGTTCCGCAGGGCAACTCTGAGTTGTTTGTAGCACCGGCTTTAAGCAAGCAGGATTTAAGCAAGCAGCTCACCGATAGTCCAGCCTGAGGTCAAGCAGAACTAGACCCAGGCTAAGGACTAAGAAGCCGATCGCCGCCGGCCGCCGCGTGCCACCGCCGCCGCGCCGCGGGCCGCCTGCCGCCCTTGCGGGAAAGCGGACCTGCCGCCAAGCCAAGCAGTTTTTAATGGATTCTTGTCACGTTGGGCGCCAGATGTTGATGTAACCAACCATCTTATTAAATAAGAAACACAGAAACAATGTAAAAGAGAAAGTCGAGAGGTCAGAGCTCAGAGCTAAAATCTCACCCTTCCTCCTGCTGTCCCAGCTTTGCGAAGAGAGACCTACTTCCTGTCGGTTAGTTTTTTTAAAGTATGTTGTTCTGCCTTCTCATTGGTTGTAAACCCAAACACATGACTGCCTCGTCACTGTCTGAATGTACAGCCCCCTAGGTCTTAAAGGCATATGTCTCCAATGCTGGCTGTATCCCTGAACACACAGAGATCTTATGGGATTAAAGGCGTGTGCCACCACCGCCACACTCTTGCTATGGCTCTAATAGCTCTGACCCCCAGACAACTTTATTTATTAACATACAATCAAAATAATAATTCAGTACAATTAGATTACCACCACACCAGAGTGAGCTTTCTGCTAGAGCTCCTGCCAGCCCGGCCCCTGCCAGTCCGGCCTCTTCCAGCCCCCCGGCCCTGGCAGCACCACCTCTGCCAGCCCCGTCCCGGCCAGCCCCTCTCTTTACCAACCTCCCTCTTTGGAAACTACTGTGGAGTTTAAGAGCTTAAGTGGTTTAATTTTTTTTTTTTTTTTGGTTTTTTCGAGACAGGGTTTCTCTGTGTAGCTTTGCGCCTCTCCTGGAACTCACTTGGTAGCCCAGGCTGGCCTCGAACTCACAGAGATCCGCCTGCCTCTGCCTCTCAAGTGCTGGGATTAAAGGCGTGCGCCACCACCGCCCGGCAAGTGGTTTAATTTTGAGCAGACTGAGTATCTGGGTATTTTCAGACTCCTCCATTCCTTGTGACGTACAAACAGACCTGGCCTTAAATCCTGCCACTTGATTGCTAAATGGCCGGGGAGAGTTGATTTTGGGGTTGTGGCAAGAGTTAAAGAACACAAAAGAGAAAACACCTATTTTCATCCCTGCTGGTTGGTCGGATCATTTCCTCGAGGCCAGTGTGACACTGCCCACAGGCTTCGAGAATTGTTCTCCGTTCAAGTTGAAACCTAGGCAATTCCCTGCCTCTAAACCCCACAGACCATCTGTAACAAATGAGACTGTCAAGAGTCTGTTGAACAGCCTCAGGTGCACAGCCAGGCACAACTCAAAGTCCCCCCAAACCCCCACTCAGCATCCTTCCCAGCACCCTTCAGCGTAGAGAGGACAAGGTGCGAGAGAACATCTGAACTCCTGCACTCAGCCTCCCACCCAGCCACCTTAAGGACAGAGAGGACAAGGTGGTAGGGAACCTCTGAACTGAAGCAGCTGAGGGTCAGAGGTGTGATCTCTGTATCTTGTCTCTAAGAACAGAGTTTTGACAGTAACTTTGGTTAAATCTATGCCCCCGGCTCTGGTGGATTACAAGTATGGGAGTCATTACGCTGTTTGGTTGGACATTTAATAGAAAAAAAAAATCTGCTTTTGAGATGGCTAGAGTCTCACCAGCACAGTTTGTATTGGTTATTCCTTTAAAATGGTGTAACCTCAGTAACTGAACAATGTCCTCTCCAAGATTGGGACCCACCCACAGTCTGCAGGGCAGGTGTGTGCAGTGCCAGAAGCCAGTCTCTGTTCTGAATAACACGCTGGGTTTCAGCCTTATTCCCTGATGTCTCCAACTTTCCAGGCTAGTGTTGCTTCAAAGGCACCTTCATTTCAACTCTCCCACTGGCCTATGCTTCTTTAAAACTGGGTCTGGGCCATTCACTCCCCACATAATTCAGGAAGCCATACCTAACTAGGAATGCCGTCAGGCACGATATCCGCTTCTGAATGGGCCTGAAATACACAGACTGTGAAGGCCAAATGCTTTAATTTGGGGGACATGAGCTGAATGTAAAAGCTTCACTGTTGTGTTCAAGGATGGGAGGGAGAGAGTCTCTCCTTCTATGGCAATTTTTGATTAATCAGACCAGCAAAGCATCTGTGGGTTTGGCTCTGTAAATAGAAGGCAGATGCCACTGTGGGGGCCGTCAGGGGAAGGAAAATGGCAGAAAGGACTTGGAGCTGTAGCAATCTCAATGAAAAGGGTTTGGAGAAATAATGCACCAGGCTTCAGACACTTTACTATAATTAGGGAGCAGACACAGCCGTAGCACCTTACTCAGAGGAGAGCTGCCTAGATGTTTCAGGCAAGCATCTCCAGTCTCCTTGTCAAAAGCAAACAACAACGAAAAGATCTGGGGACATGAATTATCAACTGGATATCCAAACACGAGTTCCTGTACTTTCATATGTAGCTCTTCTTTACAAGTGTATGCTTGTTCTCTCAAAAACCATAAAATCCATATTGAGTAGGTCTTGTCCGTGCCAGGCACTTTACAACCCTTCTTTGCTTGGTTCTTGTAAAGGCTCCATCAGAGAACTGGCTTTTGTGTGGTTGGTGCTGTTTTCCTAATTGCCTTCTTCATGTGGGGATGGAATGCTGAGGGTCAAAGGCCCTTGATGTGGCTCCTACATTCAGCCAGGGAAGGCAGTGCCAGGGAAGGCAGTGGAAGACCAGGTCAGGAGCAGCAGCTGCTGTCCACTCAGGGATACCCAACCTCTGGTTGGAACACTAGGTCTGATGTCACTGTCTGCATAGTCGGCCATCCTTACCATGACAGCGGAGGGAACCGAGGCACAAACAGTCCAAGACATAACAGTGAGTGAGAGACAAAATGTGGATGGCCAGACTGAATAGACAGGGGAATGTTGACTCTCCAGCTCCCTGACAACCAACCCATGTAGTGGGTGGCTGTTTGTGCCATGCCCTAGCGAAGTAGCAGGTAGCTGTTAGATACCTGCCCCTGGGGCGTGACCAGAGATGCATGCATGCACCTCTCTCCTCCTTGTGGATGTCAGGTGCTGAGATGGACCAGGGCAGAGCTCTCTGGAGAACAGCGTTGGACCATGTCTCACCTTTCTAGGATCCTGCTACAATCCCTATTTCCTGTATTGTGAGTTTCCTGTATCATGAGTTAACCCTTCAATAAATTCCTTTAATCATTAAGCTATTTCCATGGATTGGTAGCAATGTAATTGCATTAAACCCAGGAAGTCAAACAGCCTTTGTAGTTAATGCACATGGCAGGCCATGCACAGTAAACACCAGCTGCCTCAGCTGCCTTCCACCTCAGAATAGGAAGAGAAAACCATACATGCTCCCCAAATACACCACATCAGGTTCCCCATCCTAAGTAGACCATCATCTGTTCCTCCAAGCCAGCAGGTACCAGAAGCTGCTACATCTACAGCTCTCCCCTTCCTTGTGTGTCTTTGGGTGTCCCTCCAACAAGAGAAATGAGCGCCCTTGCTATAGTGGCCCCTGAGTAGGCTGATGAGGATGGTCTCCATTCAGGTGTCCAGGAATAATAATAATACCAGCCTCACAGACTTGTCACAGCACGAGCATGGTAATGTAAAGTCCTTAAAGTACAAATTAATCTTCTGAGCCAGTTTCACGGTGGGAAGACAGATTCTAACAAGTGATTTGCAAAGGGGAGATTTTGAGAGCTACTCCGGTATGGAGGATTGGGTGAACGTTTAGTTGTGGCTCTTTTGTAGCACCCAGAGCAATATTGTTATTATCACTCTGTAAATGGGAAGGCAGAGACTCGGCAAAGCTGAAATCAGAGAGAGAAGATTGATGCCAAGCCCATGCAATTTCCACTTCTCAAGTTCACCCTCCAGCAGAAGTTTTAAATAGGTTTCCTTGCAGATATCTCCTCCTTGGGGGATTGGACGTGCCTAGCGTTGATTGAGCACAGAGTGGGTGGGCCAAACAACTCCTTGATTTGTGTATTCACATTTATATCATGAAGTAATATAATGATGGGACTTTCTGAAGTAGGTGTCAGAGTTGAAATTAAATAGATTTATAGGGTGGGTCTCCAGAAGAACAAGACCTGAAGCAGAATATTTTTCAGGCATTGTTCTGTGATGGACAGAGGGGAATAGGAAGCCAATTTACCCTGGAGAGATCTGTTTCACTCTCATGAATGGTTCAAAGATGTCTCGTGACATAGGTAGATAAATAATCTTTTAATTGACAGGTTGTATTGTTTATTAATATGGAATAAGAGTTAGCGTCAGGAGCCATTGGAAATAGACAATTCCTATTATGTAAGAGGATGCATGGGGCTAGGGTTATATGTGAATTGTAGAACACCCTCTGACAAACTTCAGTTCTGGAATTTGATCTCCAGTGCCAAAAAAGAAGCAAGTGAAAAGAAAACTACTTACTGGGTGTTTAGATACCACAGAGAAAGAGACGGGAAGGAACCTCACCCAAGAAGTGAGCCTTCTGGTCCCTTTCAGAGGATGCTGCCTTTTGCAAGGATAATAGAACAGCTAGTGATTTTGGATCTTGGTGAGGAATAGAAATATATAAAGGAATTAGGAAGATGCTGTTCCACAGTGAAAGTTCATTTTGCTGTAATGGAGACAAAATCTAAAATAGTCCAGCAGAGCCTGGAATGGGGGAAATGAAGAAGCAAATGTTTTAGAAGACATTTAAATGGCTAAGTTAGCAGCAGAACTTATTGTACCCCGATGCTGTTGCTCTTTTGACACATGTGCTAATTATAGCACTGCTTGGCCTTGTAGCCAAAGGCACGGCTCACAGATTGACTCACATTTATGTGCATAATATTCCCTTGTCTAAACTGTAGGACTTAAAGAGGTATAAAAGTCCTTTTCTTCCCTAATTTTGATGACAAATAAATAAATATTGGGAAATAGTCTGGCTGGTAGAGAGGGTTGCCTCAAACATACCTCCTCCCCAACTCAACTTTCTCCAACCCTTGTAGTCCTCACAATCACAGTGGTGAGGAGCGAGAAGCCAGGGCTGTCCCCAGAGCCTGTCTGGACTGGAAACCCTCAGCCTGCACACATTATGAATTCACTTTACTCACTTTCTAATTGTGACTCCTGTCCCTGCCACATTTGTCCATCCATTATATAAGTCTGGAGTCCAAACTTGAGAAGAAAGATTTGTCTTTGTCTAAGTAAGCAAGTGAAAAAAAACCACAGTTATCATTCAATACATTTCTTTAGTTCAAAAACAAATTGAACTTTATAGAAGGAATAGATGAAAATCTCTCCCTATACAAGAGACTAACAAAGGCCAAGTACAGATAATATATTTGAAAAACGTGTTCAACATCTTAATGGGACTGAAGAGAATTCTGTACCTTGGAAAAGCAATCCAGACAATGAGCAAAAGGATTACTTGACCGTGAAAACTTGGGTTAGTGGAGTTTTAGGTATTTGAGCTGATTTGGGTGACGGTGGGCAATGACTGTCATCATAAGAGATTCTGTTAAGGGCAAGCTAAGACAGACAATAGCTCCAGCAGTAACACCATTGTGTTCGCCAGTGCAGGGATATCTCCAAAGTGACATTCAAAACAAAACTACCCATCCAGGATGTCTTAAACATCCTGTTTCTTCCTACCAAGATGCTATTGTCTATGAGAAGTCCAAGGGTGACAGAATTTAGGTTCAGGTGTGTCAGCCGGGTGAGAGTAGGGGGCCATTAATAAAATATATGAAACAGCAAAAGCAGTGCATCTCTTATGGATTAGTGAGGAGGCAGTAATGTGCCTTGAAGGCAAAAGAGGGTAAGCTGCCTGAGATATGTCCAGCCAGTCATACAGTGAGATCAAAGAAGAAAGAAAAGGCAAGGGACTGAGTCCAACAGCCTTTCCTAGTGGATAAAGCCAAGTGGCCCAAGTCCACAGAGTCGCAGTGACTGACAGGTGGCCACGCTGGCATCCACACAGTGTGTATAGAACATGTTAATCAGTGAGGTGAGTCAAGCAGGTTGTATTCAGCTATCACAGACAGAATTCATACCAGGAGCTATGGCAGAAGGCATATACCCAAACCGGCCACTTTGAGGGACTGAAAGGAGATAGAAATACAGAATCGAAGTGGCTAAGCCTGGCCTCTAGAATGAGTAAGTCTTCATTATATTCAAAATAAAGGCTGAAGCAATATATAATTCTAGGACTTCACTCAGGTAGTCTATTGCACGCATTAAAAAAAATCTTTTAGTATATTTGACAAAATTCATATAATATTTTTCTTATTATATCATGGCACCCAAGTGATCTAATCTGCTCCACACAGGCAGATAATATGACACAGTATTCATTTGTTTTTCAGTCTTCTACTCTAAAAATGATCATGTATGAATTCTGTACCATGAGATCTGTAGGTGCTCCGTGCTGGGTGCTGGGTGCTGGGGTGCTCTTCTGTATGTGTCCCTTCAGGAAAGAGATGTTTCCCCAGCTTTACAGAAGCCTTTCTGTTGCGGTCCCAAAACAGATGTTGGCCAAGGGGGTATCTTATATGAAGTCATGGTCCTTCCTCACCAGTAGTTCCCAATCATCCTAACATCCACATAGGAATAAAGAACTATTTGTGTTCCTATAAAGTAAGTCTGAAGGCATCCACCACCTCCATAAGGTGGCTCAAGCCCTTTGTGTGGCGGCATTGTGATTGGTCTTGTCTTTCTGATGAAGCATGTTCCCATTACCTTCCACAGACATTATTCCAAATAGCAGAGGCCAATAAACGCCATACACACAAATTTCCGCCTCAGCTGCTGTTTCCCAGGAAACCTAAACTAGCAGGGAAAGACCTCTGTGATCTACTGCTGAATGAAGAAGACAAATTGCGCAAATAGTAGCAGTGAGTTCATTTACACATAATGGAAAAACTAAAGCAAATATTTATTTTATGTATGTGAATGCTCAGATAAAGAATAGAACAATAGCCCTCCACCCCCCATGTGTGTGTGGGGTGGCTGTGCATGTGGAGGGGGGTACACAGGAATTGGCAAGTGAGTGTACATCTGTGTGCATATGCATGTGGATGCCAGACGACAATCTCGGGCATCATTTTTATTCACCTTGTTTTTTGAGGCAAGGTCTCTCACTGGCCTGGAGTTCTCCAGATTAACTAGACTGACCAGCTTGCAAGCCCCAAGTATCTGCCTACCTCTGCTTCTTAGCACTGGAATTATAAATACTATACCCAGATCTTAAAATATGGATTCTGGAGATTGAACTCCAGTCCCTATGTTCACAAGGCAAGCACAAAAGACAGGAAAGAAAATCTTATAGACATCCAGAGATTAAAATTAAGACTTTCTAAGTATAAATTAGTTCATTTGACAGGAGAATTAAAAAATACCCAGTACCAAAATTCAAAAGAACCACCATTGCATTTGAGGAGAAAATACCAAAATATCATAAAGAGTACCAGGAAAGTCTGGTACATAAAAGGACTAAACATTTCCCACACACATATTGCATACTTTGCCTTAATAAAAACTGTTTAAAGCACTGATAGGATGATGTGCTCAATCTGGAACTAAGTCTGCTTTCTGTTGTGGCAAAACAAAAACAAAAAGCAAAATTCAAGAAAATGGTATATGAAGCTGGTACTTTATAAAGAAGGCTTCCTTAGGTAAGAGTTTTGGCATCTGATAGCTCCAAATCAGAAGTTCTTCTTAATTTGGCTCCTGTGAAGACTCGGCTTGACTATATTACAACATGGTAGAGCAGCATGAAGGAAAATGACTGCAGAGAAAGCTGAGTGCATGCAGTGGCCCTGTTCGCTAACGGCGTGCTTTCCGGAGAACTAGTTCACGCCACAGAACTACATTAAATATTTATTCTAATATGTTTAAGTGTTTTATCTACATGTATTTGTGTACACCACATGTGTGCAGTGCCCATGAAGATCAGGAGAAGGCATAAGATTCCCTGGACCTGTAGTTATAAAGGACTGTGAGATGTGATGTGGGTGCTGGGAAGATCCAGGCCCCCAGGGAGAACAGAATAAATTAACTCCTTCTTGAAAGCAGAACTCATAATGACCTCACTCTTCGTGTGTGTGTGTGTGTGTGTGTGTGTGTGTGTGTGTGTGTTATTGTTTTAAATCAAGATTCACAGTGTCATGTGTCATTGTGGCACTTTTGAATAAATTGGGTTTTTTTTAGTAGATTTTTCATCCTCTTCTCCCCAACCCTTCTACTACCCCTAATCTCCCCTTTTATCCCCCAAGTCTCTTCCTCTCTCCTGTCCTGTGTGTCTTCTTGCACACTCCCTTCTTCCTCATCACCTTCTTGTTAACCTCTTGGTCTCCTTTCTAGTTTTTTCAGGCTTTACCCACATTCTCTCTCTCTCTCTCTCTCTCTCTCTCTCTCTCTCTCTCTCTCTCTCTCTCTCTCTCTCTCATTCTCCAGGCCAGAATCTGCATATGAGAGGGAACATGATGGATTGGTCTTTCTGAGTCTGTGGACCCTACATTTTAAAGGTTCCCCCTTGAGGGCCTCCACACTGAGTATCAATCTTTGAACATGAATGCAGCGCTGTAGAAGGGAAACACATCTAAACTGTAGCAGATACAGAATGAATCGTGATACTGATAGAACAAGCACATTAGTATAAGCAACTGGTATTCACTTAGAGTGAAATTTGATTGAATAGCTATCATTAGTTTTAAAGTAAAGTTAATGTTCGAAACATAAAAAGAATCACTATTATTACTGAACTGAATGGAAAGTCCAGCGTTTATTAGTAAAACATGTGGAGAATTGAAATGTAGGAAGAGGGAAAGAAGACAGAACTATGGGTTTACTAAATTCCCTGTACTTTTTAAGACATTTAAAAGACATGAGAGGTTTTCCCAGCTTTAATATTATCATTGACAAATGAAAACTTAATTTCTAAAAGACGGGGGAAAGCATCAGAACAATTTGCCAATGTGATAAAAAGAAGGAAAAAAAAAAGCCACGGACCTTCAAAGGGCCCCGGCGCCAGACACCACTACACAGAACAAATACTTGAAGGAGAGATAGGAAACTTAGAAAAATGGAGTGATGGGCTGTATTGAGAAAGGCAGAGCTGGAGGCAGTGACCGGTGTTGACCCGTTTGACACTGGGCTGAGCCCTTTTTCTTGGTGCTGGGGAATGGGGCAGATGCAGTTTCCTGCTCTCATGGAGCTTGGAGTCGGATGATGGAGACAAACTCCAGAGAGGCAGTAATGATAAGTAGAACTGATTCGTTCCCCCCCCCCAAAAAAAAAAAGAGGCCTGGTACCTTATGGAGAAGTTGCCATGGGGACCAACTTAAATTTGGCTTCCAGCACTTTATATTCAGGAGTGAGAGAAACATGAGAGGCCCCCTGTCGGCAGCCACTGGGAGTAGGTGGGCCAGGCCCCACTAAGATTAACTAGTACGTGGTGGAGAGAAGGTAGAGAAAGAAGCAGAGTGGTTTGAGCACGATGGAAGTGGAGATGCCAAGGTGGTGAGGAACACCCTGATGTGAGTAGCCATTGCTGACATCTGAAGGCGTGGAGATGTCCTGGTCTGTGCTGCCAACAAGGGTCATGTTTGGGTCCACAGCCCTGCAGCAGAGAGGGTCTGGGTTGATGTCTGCAGCCCACATTACCACCAAAGGCCATGTGGACGCCCCTTGCCTGGGCTAACTGGCCCTGCCGCTTGCCTGTGCAGTGTGGGAGAGCTGGCCCTGAAGGCGTGAGAGCGGGAGAGCTGGCACTGCCCCTTGTTGTCTTTGGCACTCAGGTGACTTGGCACTGCCCCTCTCAGGGCGGTGCTGGAAAGCTGGCCCGGGTGGTGTGGGTGCAGGAGAGCTGATCCTGAAGGTGTGATGAAGGGAGAGCTGGTCCACCCTCCCACCTTGCCAATTGCCATAGGCGGGAGAGCTAGTTCTGCCCCTTGCCTGGGCAAAGCTGGAGAGCTAGCCCTGGTGGCACGGGAGCAGGAGAGCAATTCAGCTACCTTCCAGGCCCAGATCCAAGGCTTTGAATTGGTTCACCCCTACACCTACCCCATCTAAGAACTGCCGGAGCATGGGAAGGGGCCAGTCCTGCAGAAACAAAGCTGTAAGATCTTCATGACACAGAGCAACAACAGGATACCTGAGGAGAGTCCCCATGAGGATCCAGGTTGATGGCATAGAAGAAGCCAGAGGCCTCGGACAGACTCAGTATAATGAACATTTGCAAGCAATGCCATTTGGGCAAAAGGATATACTGGGTGACACGCTTCAAGCTTCCATATAGAGATTTTTTTTTTCATTTTCATTTTTTATTATTTTTCTTTTTTGCTTTCTTTGTATGGCAGAGGTTGCAGCGGCAGAGGACAGATATGGAAGGACCGGGAGATGAATGAGATAGGGGTACATGATGTGAAATTCACAAACGTTGTGTGATACTTTGATTGCATCCTGATGCTCCTGAAACTGCCAATAAAGTGTGTTTTGAATCAGAGAGCGGAGCTTGCTATTAGCTGAACAAAATTAACCATAGAGGTTTTTGAGGACTGAGGACAGATAGACACAGGAAGTGGTAGGGTGGGGTTGAGATAGGGTCTTGGCCCTTTTGGATCGAGGAATGAGAGAGAGAGGAGGTCATTGGTTGCTCCTCTGCCATTTCTCTGATCATTCAGATTCTTACCCCAATATCTGACTCCTGAGTTTTTAATTGATAAAGAATAATTAGAGAAATGCTTTACACAAAAAAATCAACAAAAAAGTTTTAAAAATTGAGAATAATAAACTAGGAAAGATAAGGGAAATGTTTAAACCTTTAAAATAAAATGATAAATTAGAATGAAATCAATTTCATATTAAAACAAATATGAATAAATGAACTTGAAGCATTAGAAATGAATAAATACATCTTAGTTAAATAAACCACAATATACATGATTACTTTTAAGAAACTCAAAATTGAGAAAAGTTAAAAATAATAAGATGGAAGGAAAGAAATATAAACAAGCCAACAAAACAATGAGGTTAATGAAGGTTCACTAAACAAAAAGAGGATAGGAATGGTAATCATCATCATCATCATCATCATCATCATCAAAGAAAGCTGAAATAAAGAGAAGTACCAAATGGGATAAAGAGTTGTTTTATATTTTTGGACAACTACAATAATAAAAAATTGTCTTAGCCGGGCGGTGGTGGCGCACGCCTTTAATCCCAGCACTCGGGAGGCAGAGGTAGGCGGATCTCTGTGAGTTCGAGGCCAGCCTGGGCTACCAAGTGAGTTCCAGGAAAAGGCGCAAAGCTACACAGAGAAACCCTGTCTCGAAAAACCAAAAAAAAAAAAAAAAAATTGTCTTAAGTGATGTTGAATCTATCCAAGAATCACATAATATTAAAATATTGAAGAGCCTATTAGAAACAGGAGGAGTTGATTTAAAATAAAGCATCAAATAGAATACTTTAATATGGAAAAATAAATTACAATGGATTTTAAAAATTCATGTCACTAATAACCTCATATCTCAAACTAGCTAGCTGTTGTGAATTACAATTATTAAAATCATCCATAATATATTTTCAAAAACCAATTTCTTAGGCTATAAAACAGATTTCAATAATTCCAAAAGAATCATTATATTATCCAAATTTCTCAAAAAATGGTGCATTATCAACACACCAGCTTCTAAAAACAATTATTTGCAAACTGAAAAGAATTACTAAGCAATACAATCAAGGAGGAAATTCAAAATGCAAATAAGGATGACCGAGAGTGGTATCACCAGGAGCGGAACCTCACATGTAAAGAGGAAATAGTTAAGTTACAGCAAAGCCTCTTCATAGCTCAGTCCTCCTTGCACTGGCTCACAGTCCTCTGGAATTTTGTAGCTCAGTGGCCTGAGCGTGTGTGCGCCGGTGTGGCTTCAAACAAACTCTACCCATCAAGTAGCTGAAAACTGTATCCTATCCTATCCAGCCTGGGCAGGGCTATTCCCAACAGAGCAGTCAGCCCTATGGCCAGTAAGTAGAGTTACAATGGTTATTAGCAGTCCGAGCAGCTACGATTCTTCTTATGGACAGACACAGAACACAGGCTATGATAGTCAGGCTCTTGGGACATGGTTCCACTGGAGGCTATGGCAGCAGCCAGTGTTCCCCAATCTTCTTATGACCAGCAGTCCTCCTACCCTGCCTATGGCCAACAGCCAGCTCCTAGCAGCACCTCAGGAAAGTTCCAGTTGCCGTTCTCAGAGAAGAGGCTGTGAGCAGTCTCAGAGTGGAGGCTATGGCCAACGATCTGACTATGGTGGACAGCAACAAAGCTGTGAACAGCAGCAAAGCTCCTATGACATTCCTTGGGGTTGTGGACAGCAGAACCAGGACAGCAACACCAGTAGAAGGAAGTGGCAGAGGCAACTGTAGCCAAGATTATTCCTCTGTCCATGGTGGCATTGGTAGTTCTGGTGATCAGGACCAGAGTGATTGTGGGTGGTAGCTATAGGGGAGCCCAGCAGGACAGTGGGGGCCATGGTTGGGGTGATGGAGGTAGCTACACCCGCAGCAGTGGTGGCTATGAACTCAAAGCCCGTGGAGGTGGAGAGGGCATGAATGTAAGTGACCCGGGTGGCTTCAATAAATTTGGTGGGACTCTGGATCAAGGACCACATCACAATTCCAAACAGGCAGGATAATTCAGACAGCAATACCCTCTGTGTGCAAGGCCTGGGTGAGAATGTTAAAACTGAGTCTGTGGCTGATTATTATGTCTGACAGTTTGAAATTTTTAAGACAAATAAGAAAACTGGACAGCCTATGATTAATTTGCTTTCAGACAGGGAACTGTCACGCTGAAGGGTGAGGTAACAATCACATTTGATGACCCACCTTCTGCTAACTGGGCTATCAGGTGATTTTATAGAAAAAAAAAAAACTCTCTAGGAATCCTATCAAAAGTTTCGTTTGGTACCTGCAGGGCAGACTTCAGTTGGGGTGGTGCAATGGTTGTGGAGGATGAAGGGAGGAGGACTTAGTGGCTGTGGAGGCTGTGGAGAGGGTAGCATGGTGGTGGTGGTGGTAGCCGGGGAGGATTCTCCAGTGGAGGAGGCAGAGGTGGCAGACATCAATGAGCTGGGTCTTGGAAGGGACCCAATCCTCCGTGTGAGAACATGAACTGCTCTTGGAGAAATGAGTGCAACCCAGGTAAAGCTCCTCAACTAGACGGCCAGGAAGGGGACCAGGAGGGTCTCATAGTGGGGTAACTATGGAAATAATCAATGTAGCAAAGGAGGATATGATCAGGGTGGCTACCAGGGCTAAGGTGGGGACCACGGGGCTTTGGAACGGGACAGGGTAGTGGGGACAAAGGCTTCTTTGCCTGGTCAGATGGGCTCCAGGGTGAGCACAGGCAGGGGAGCAGGGAAAGGCAATCTGGCTCCTGAGGTTCTAAAAAGCTCTTCATCCTCTACCTACTGTTTGTTGCCTTTGGTATTTTGTAATTTTCCAATTTAGGATTGCTGGTGAGAGTGTGTGTGTGTGTGTGTGTGTGTATGTGTGTGTGTGTGTGTGTGTATGACTACTGTAATTGTAACCATCTCTGGTTCCCATATTTTAAAAAAACATCATTTTAGTTAAAACCAAAAAATACTTCATAAAAATTAAAGATTCATTGTTCATGCTTTTTAACAAGAAAACGAGTAATAGAAGTTGAAATTCATAAGCCAGAAACAGAACCTTAAATTTGCAAAAGAAAGAATTTTAATTTTTGACAAGGCTAAAATAAAAAAAGGAATATAAATATATCAATATATATCACTACTAAGAAGCACCTATTACTGTGGAAAAGAAAAAGTTACATTTCCTGAAGATGACAAGAAGGAGGTCACAGGCAGAGCACAGATAATACTCTGTACTACAGACAAAGGTCCTTAGACCATATAAGACTTTTTTTGAAACAAGAAATACATCTAATAGCAAATAACCAGGAAGTTTTGGATAAATGAGTGAGTCGGAGATTGACTAAATAAACACAAATATGCAAAAAGCTAGAGGTAGAAATATGTAGAATCTGATGCAAAAGCATGAAATAAAGAAGTTTATTTTTTTAATGGATAAAAGTATAATTTACAGTGGAAATATAGCCAACACCCACTTTATATGTCAAATAATATGTCCCAGAAATTAGGTTAAACAGGACATGACAAGCAAACACTCACAATTGTGGTAGCCATGGGAAAACAGTGGCAAACCTTTCTTTGTGGGCTAGGCTCTTTAGCATTGCCATGAAAAAAACAAAACCAAAATAAAACCCACCATTATCTTTGAAAACAAATGGAATTAATAAACTGTAGCAGCTTTTCCAAACCTCATACTGCTTCCCAGAGAGACCATGAAATGCATGCAAAACTCCTTTGAGCACTCTCTGTGTCTGGGAATGATGCTTGCTTGCTGTTTAATGTTTCTTCTGGAGACAAAGAACAAACAAACAAATCAATGTGGTTCCTAAGCATTTCAAATGTCAGAGCATGTGACTTGATGGTATCCTTGGGCACTCTAGCTCCGTGTCAGGAGGAACAGTAAAAGAGAACATGACACACTCTCTCAGAGACACCCAGGAGAGCCTATCAACCCCAGAATCCTTCTGCCAAGGCAAACTCCTTGGCAATCCTCTTTGAATTCAAGGAAAACCAGAATAAGGTGAAACTGTGAGACCACATGGTAGTAGCAAGAAAACAAACAAACAACCATGAACTCTGTCTTTTTTTTCCCTTAGCAGAGGGATGAAAGCACTTTTGGTAGCTTCTAGATGTTGGTGAGCTTGTACTGATAGCACTCTGTCTTGAGGCTGTCCCACCTTCACCTTACTGCTTTTAGAAGACTCAAGGTAAAGTCTAGCTCAGAGAAACAATGCCTCACTTTTAGCAAGACTTAAAACACGATCGAAGGTTTTTAAATAGTTTTCTTCATAAACCTAAAGATCAAATAGGCAAAAACATACCAATTTAGAGGCGCTGGAACACTGTTCTGATACATAAGTAAGGATGCCGGTTTGTCATACCAAAATTTGCCCTTTGAAAATTATTTCTGAAACATTTACAAAAGTGCACCCAAGTGGGCCACAAATATAACATTAGCAAACTTAAAAGTTGAAATTCTATGAGATCCATTCTGTCTGATTCATACATTCATTCAATATTTAAGAGAAGCTCTCATTTGCCAAGTAGTATGCTAAGTACTGATAATGGAGCCAGAAAAAAAAATAAACTTTTGGGGAAAATTAAATTTAAAAGTCCTCTTTTGAGCTTGGGGAACTAAAAATTATTTCTATAAAATAAAAAGAATTAAAGAATAAATCAATTATAGCTATAAGCTACTTTGAAAGTATTAATTATAATTGTAATGCTTTCTAGTGAAAACTGTCCTTGGAGGGAAATTCATACCATTTAATACTTTCATTATTAAAGAAGCAAGGCATAAATAAGTGAATGAAGTATCTCCTTTAACTACAACTAACTGGTTAATGAAAATGCTGATCTGGAAATATATTGATAGATTTTCATACTCCCACATGAACCATCCATTGACAGACTCTAATTTTCCCACAGGAATATGTGAAAGAATCATGAGAGGAAATTCAGTGCTCGGCCTCGAGAACTTGTCAACCTTTTCTTTAGCATCCTGACAGTGGTGTTCTCTGTTACAGCCACTGTTTATCTCTGCTTCCTGAGGATGAGCTCTTGAGTGACCTGCTTCAAGCCTGAGTACCATTTATCTGAGGATCAGCAGAGTCCTTGGGAGTGGGGAGAAGAACAATTCCTAAAGAAAGGAACCCTGGGAAGTAAGAGATGTTTACTATATTAATCATTCTGGTTGGGATTTAAGAAAAAGAATACAACTATAATAACAATACAAGATAAGCCACAAGACAAGAAGGCCACATGTGATCTAGCACAGTAAGGGTGGCAGCCTTCAGCACTCCACTCTCACATCTACATAGATCTTCTAAACAAAAAAATGAGCAAAGAAATCTTAGAACTAAATTATACCTTAGATCAACTGATCGTCACACCAACAGATGGGGACTAGACGTTCTTCTCAGGGGCAAGTGAGCCTTCTGTAAAATCTATAGCATCACAGGCACCTATCAAACCTTAGGAAGAACTGAAAAATTTCCCTCCATCCTGTCAGACTGCAGTCTGTAAGAAATTGGACTCCCCTATTCGCTTTTTTTGCTGTTGTTACCATTCTGAAGTGTTTAATTTAGTAACTGCAACAATAATTCAATGGTATTTCAAACAAGGAAACCTGATAATGGTTTTCAACACCTTGGTAATGTTCTCTTTTCAATTCTGTCTCCCTCTAAGGCCGGTCCTCCCAAGGGATGGCCCTTCTCTGTCTGTGATTCTACTTCCATTTCCATCTCGGATTCCTTATCAGATATTCACCACTTACATTACTCTGCAGTATATGTTAAAAGTATTTTCTAATTAGGAAACATTGATGCGATTTTTCTTATAAAATTATAACAGATTATGGGAGGGGCATAAAAAACGATCCCATTAGAGTCTGAAAGACAATTGAAAAAAGTTCAGCATTCATTCTTTTAGTTATTTATTTAACTGTTGTGTGTTGTGTCTACTTGTGAATGTGAGAATGAGCATGTTGGGGTCAGAGGACAGCTTGTAGAGCATGCTCTCTTCTCCCAGCATGCATTTCAGGTCCTGTGGGTCCAAGTTAGGTCATCAGCACTGGGGGCAAGAGCCCTTACCTGCTGTGCCATCCTGTTGGTCTATCATCTCTCTAAAAATGTTTTGGGCATGTGTGACGTGTGTGTGTGTGTGTGTGTGTGTGTGTGTGTGTGTATACTTGAGAATGTGGGTGCTTGTGTGCTGAAGTACATGTGTGGAAGCCAGGGGACAATCTTGAGCATCACTGTTTGCCTCCACCTTGTTGGTTCGAGACAGGCTCTCTTTGTTATTTACTACTGCAGTACAGGCTACCTGACCTGAGTTTTTGAGGATCTGTCTTTCTGGCCTCCCATCCTGCTATAGGAGTACTAGGATTCCAGGTGCACACTACTACCCCCGGATTTACATGAGTTCTGAGGATTTAAGCATGGGTCCTCATGCCTGCCCAGAAAGGACTTTACCCATTGAGCTGTCTCTCCCAATGTCCTATTAATTCTTGATGTCAAAGTTTGATACATTGAAAAAAATGAGAAACAATCATCTATCTGGGTCACATGATTAAAAAGCGATACTTGATATTATATTTCACACTGAAATAATAAGGGCAACTTACCAGAGTTAAAGCATGGACCATGTGCACCTCAATGGCTTCTGATAGCAAACTTCCTTCTGTAAGCACAGGGCAATGTCACTTGACAGAAAAAATAAGTACAAATTGACCATTGGAGTAAGAGAACCAGTATTTTCATAAACTATATGAGCACTTTGGAAGAACCATAGGAATCAACAGAAATGGGAGAATTTGGTATGGCAGTTATGGATAATAATAAAAATATGTAACCTCTCTGCAAATAGACAATACTATCACAGCCTGTTGGAAAATATAACAAAGACATAAAATTCTGAACCCAAGATTTAATCAGGAATATGATAAACTTTTCTAAAGAAACTATTTTCTGATGGGCATAAGAAAATACACTTTGTAACATACTTGTAAGAGTAGATTTGGACAGTTGTACACACACACCTGAAACTAGCATCATCAAATCTCAGATATGATGACTAAAAGTAACATTGTTGGTGATTCACTTTTTGTTATAAAAAACAAACAAACAAAAAACTATGGACCAGCAAGATGGTTCAGCAAGTAAAGAAACTTGATGCCAAACTTGATGACCTTAGTTCAGTTCCTGGCATCATATTGTGGAGGGGCTGACTCCCATAAGCTGACTTCTGACTTACACACACACACACACACACACACACACACACACACACACACACGCACGCACGCGCACACACGCATGCATGCATGCATGCACGT
This sequence comes from Peromyscus leucopus, assembly GCF_004664715.2. NCBI lineage: Eukaryota > Metazoa > Chordata > Mammalia > Rodentia > Cricetidae > Peromyscus > Peromyscus leucopus. The sequence continues at coordinate 42,415,565 of NC_051067.1, forward strand.
ACGCGCACACACACATGCACACACACACAAAATAAAATAACAAATAGCATAAAAATTTTTGAATCTACCATATGTTTTTGTTTTAGGTTTTCAGGACTGATGAAAAATGATATATACATACTGAAGAAAATGCCTGAGATTCATTGTGCTATTCAAAATTTTCATCTTTTCCTTGAAAACCAACTCAAGAAGTCCCAGAAAAAGAACCATCAGCAGCCTTCTTTCCTACATTTTAAGTCATTTTCAGGTCTATAATATACAGTTGTTGATTTGTTATGATTTCTGAATTGTCGAGTTTCTTTATACCTTTCCACATATGTTTCTTACTTGTGGGGTAATAGTAGTTGTAACATACAGATGTGTGCTGAGACATGGAATCTCAGCAATGCCTCTTACCCCAATCTCGTGCTACGTGGAACCACCAGGGAATGATTGCCAGGAAGTTGGAGCCAAAACTTAACTAGCAATGTCATATGCTTGATGGTACAGACGTGTCTAGTGGAAATGAGTGTGTTAAGTGAAAGAGGCAGGCAGGCAGAAGTACAAGTCATAACTCTATTTCCGATACTCTATTTCCTCCCACAATCAGCCATCATCTCTTCTTGCAGACACACACAGAACCACGTGCATTGTGAGTGAAGCCACAGTGTCAATGGAAAGATCCCCGAATACTCTAGCTCCCCATATGGCACTGTAGGTACCTGTGACTGTTCAGTGTCCAGTTACCCAGATGACATTTGCTGTGGGTTTGCATTTCAGACAGGCCTGGTATCCTTGCTCGAATCCATGGCTGGCTCTATCACCGTGTCAAATCATTTAACCTCCCTCACCCCCCAGTCAGACATGCATGTGTGTATCTGTCTGGATATAGTGATTGTGGTGGTTTGAATGACTCACCCCCCCCCCATAGACTCACATATTTGAACACTTAGTCTCCGATTGAAAGTGCTGTTCTGAATGTTGTGGAACCTTTTGGATACGGAGCCTTGATGGAAAAAGTATGACACTGAGAATGGACTGTAAGAACGTATAGCCTCAACAGTTCTGTTCAGGCAGGAGCTAGCCAGCCACAGGCCAGCCAGGGTCCTCGAGGACTGGGCTGCCAGGAAGACACCTGGCTGGTGCATTCCTTTATGAGGAGCAAATATGTGGTGGAGAAATGAAAGAGAAAGAGAAGCAGAATGGTTCATGTGCTGTAGAAAGAGGCAGAAAGGGAAAAAATGAAGGTGGTGATGAGTAGGCTGATGTGGGAGGTCTGCTTGTCACCTGAGACCATGGTGATATCTTGGTTGGGCTACCGCCAAGGGCCATGTCTGGGTCCCTGGTCCAACCATATCCAGGGTCTGTGTGGATGTCTGTAACCCATGCTGCCACCAAAGGCCACAAAGATGCCCCATGTCTGAGCTGTCACCTGTGGCCATGTAGGTGTCCAGGGACCATCGCCAGAGCCACGTTGATCTGGTTGGCCTGTACTGCTACCCAGGGCCATAGTGTCATCTGAACTGTTACCAGGGACCATGCCTGGGTCCATGGCCCTACAGCATACAGGCCTGTGCTAATGTCCATGGCCCATATTGCCACCAAAGGCCACACAGAAGCCTGGGGTCTGGGCTGCAACCTGTGGCCTTGTTGGTGTCTGAGGGCCATGCCGCCATTAGAGCCACACTTGTCTGGTGACCTGTGCTGCCACTTGGGGCCATGGTGTTGTCCAGGCCCAGGTTGCTGCCCAGGGCCATATCTGGGTCAGTAGCTCTACAGCAGCCAGGGTCTCAGTCAATGTCTGTGGCTCCTGTTGTATCCAAAGGCCAAGTGGTTGCCTGGGGTCTGATCAGCCACCTGGGACCATGTTGGTGCCCAAGGGCCATGCTGCAGCTGGGGCCATACAGAGCTGAGTGGCATATATTACTACCCAGCATCATGGTGATGTCAAGGCCAGGTCTACAGCTGGTGGCCATGTCTGGATTTATGGCCCTACTGTAGCCAAGGTCTGTGTTGATGTCTGTGGCTCTTATTGCCATTGAGGTCCATGCTGATTCCAGGGGTCTGGGCCACCACCCTGGGTTATGTTGGTGTCCAGGAGCCATGCCAATGCTGGAGCTGTGCCAATCAGGGCATCCTTCTCCCGCAACCTGGGGTCATGGTGACATCCAGGCCCAGGCTGCTGCCGAGGACCATGTCTGGGTCTGTGGTCCTACTGCAGCTGGAGTCTGTGTTGAAGTACGTGGCCCATGATGCCACCAAAGGCTACATGGAAACCTGGTGTCTGTGCTGAAACCTGGGGTTTTGTTGGCCCAGTGGTCATGCTGCTGCCAGAGCCACCTGGATCTGAGTGGCTGATGCTTCCACCTGGAGCCAGGATGTCATCCAGGTAGAGCTGCTGCCGAGGGCCATGTCTGGGTCTGTGGCCCTGTAGCAGCCAGGATCTGGGTTAATATATGTGGTTCCTATTGACACTGAAGGCCATACGGATGCCCAGGGTCAGGTCAGCCACCTGAGCCCATGTTGGTGCCCAAGGACCATGATGCAGCTGGGGCCATGCAGATCTGAGTGGCCTGCATTACTACCCAATGCCATGGTGATATCTGGGTCAGAGCTGCAGCTGAGAGCCATGTTTAGGTCCATGGCCATACTGCAGCCAGGGTCTTTGTTAGTGTCTGAGGCTCCTGTTACCATCAAAGATCATGAGGACACTCAAGCTCTGGGGCTATGTTGATGTCTGAGGCCCACACAGGCACTGGGGCCATGCCGATTTGAGTGGCCTGCACTGCTACCTCGGCAATGGTGACATCCAGCCCAGCTGCTGATGAGTACTAGGGTCCTCTGCAGCTGGGGTGCCATACTGATCTGAGAGGCCAGTGCTTCCACCTGGAGCCAGGATATCATCCGGGCCCAAGCTTTTGGCGAGGGCCATGTCTGGATCTGTGGTCCAGTTGTGGTCCTGTATCACCTCAAGGGGTCATAGGAACCATGAGTGATGAAATCAGAGGGCCATGCGGAGCCAGCCCTGCTCTTCACTGGTCAAGGGAAAGCTGGCCCTGCCTCTCACTGCAGCAAGAGAGATGGTCCCAACCCTCATGGGAAAGCTGGGCCCTGTACTCTGAGAGATAGCTCCATCCCTCACACAGGCAAGGGAGAGCCAACACTAATGGCATAGGCTGATGGCAAGGGAGCTGGCGGCTCTGTCCCCTCACCTGAGGTGGGTGGCCAGTTCAGCTACTACCCAAGCCCACAGCTGAGCCTTGGGTTGGCCCACCCTAACATCTATCTAGGACCTGCTGGAGCTCCTGAAGGGACTGGTCCTGTGGGACAATACCCACAGGGTCTCTATGACTTGGGGTGGCTGTGGAATATCCCAGAGGAGTTCTGATGAGGATCCAGTGATGATGGTGTACCAGAAACCAGAGACCTTGAACAAGACCAGTGACTCATTGTAGTGAACATTTGCTGACACACCAAGGCCCCAGGGCCACCAGGGTGAATGAAGTGTTCAAGGGACAGGAAAGAAGGGGAAGCGAAGAGGGTTTTGTGGGTTTGTTTTGTTCTTGTTTTTGTTTTTGTTTGCTTGCTTTGTTTTGTTTTGTTTTGATTTTTAAAATTTTCTTCTGGAGGCTGCTGCAGGGGTAAGGGGAGGATGTGTGGGGGGGAATGGAAGATGAGTGGAATTAGAGTATATGATGTGAAACTCCCAAAGAATCAATACAGAAATTATGTTTTGTTTTTTTTTTAAAGAAGTTATAGCCTATCTCACTCCCAGTTCACTCTGCTTCCTGAGTGTGGTTGAAGATGTGACCGTTCCAGCTTCCTGCTTCAGCCACCTGCTGCCTTGTCTCCCCTGCATTTATGGAACTTCCTTCTGGAAGTGTAAGCCAAAATAAACCTCTTTGTCCATTGGTCACTTTTGGGTATGATGTATTATCACAACAACATAGAAGTAACTAACACAGTGATAAACGCAATCATTCCAAAGGTTAATGGACACGTCTTCCTTTCTGTGTGTTATGGCTTGAACCTGAAATGATCCCTGCAGATTCATGTGCTTTATTACCCTATCTGGTGTCACTGTTTGGGGAGGCTGTGGAGGGAGACTCTTGGAAGTGGGTTCCAAAGAGCAGCGTTATAGCCCAGACCCATGTCTTGTCCCGTTTCAGTGTTCTGATTTCTGATTCACCAAGATGTGAGAAACACTTACCACATATTCTCACCATTATGCTAACTCCATGGAAAAAATAAGGAGTCAAAATAAATTCTTTATTAAATTATTTCTATTACATATGTTGTCATAGCAAAGTAACCAATATACTGTTCCACTAAGAAAGAGCTTCCAATGCTGTTAACACTTTCCAAGTGTGAGCATAACAAACAGCTATTTCTTCCTGCCCCAACATCCCCCCACTTCCCTCATTGCTTCTTTTCCTTAGATTTTTTTTTTTTTGGTCTTTTTCTTGTTTCCTTGGCACCTCCAAATGAGACTGGGACTGACCATCAGAAAAGATGCAAAGTCCGGAGTTAACAATGATTTCTATGGCTTTATTAGAAGACAAGTGAACTAGTGGAGTGGGAGCTGACCACACTGCTAAACATTCAGTTAAGGGTTTTTGTGAGCTTTATCATAACATAAATGTGGCCTCTGGCCATCACAGCCATGCCTAAACCAGTTCATTACAGTAAACTGTAATGAAATACATCTTTCAAGATGTTTACCTGTTTTCTGTTGGCATTGACTTTGACAAAGACTTTTAATCTCAGAAGTCATATTAAGACAAAGCACTCTAAGTGTATCTCAAGTACATGATGGGTAAACTGTCTAATGGAATCTAGCTTATTTCCCTGTACACATATTTCAGTTCCTGTGGAGCAATAGTAACTATAATCATAATGTGGCCCATTATTATTCAACTTTCACAGTATCTCTCACTGAAATGAAGGCTTCAAGCTCCTCTCCTGTCATGAAAGTTTTGCTGCATGTCATATGCAAAACTCTAAACTTTCTTAAGAGACAAGGGACAAATTGTCACCAGTAAAATGCTCGCAGAAGAAAAGTTATTGAGAATCAATGAATGCCTTTTCATTCCACGAGTTACAAGTATATGATTACCCATGACTTGAAGGCATCTTACAGATGTGCAGTCATGATTTTGTATGCTAGTATCTGAGTGAGAATTAAATATTGATATATCTCTTTTTCCTTGACCATTGTAAACATGGGCTTGAGAAGGTATCTGTAGCAACAAATTTGAGCTCTCTGGGAAATGAACAGTCTCCTATTATTATATGAGCCCAGAACCCCCCTTCACGTTCCACAGCAATGTGTCTCAAAAGAACTATTGTGGTGGTGCCCACAATCCAAAGTTCAGATCTGATATGTCTAAAAATAAAACTTGGAAATCAGTATGGGAGTTTTTCAGAAAACCATATCTCTGTATGGAGGTGCATGCCTGTAACCCCAGCATTTGAGAGGCAAAGACAGTTTGAGGCCAAAGATACATAGATACCTAGGCAAGGCCTACATAGTGAGATACTTTTTCAAGCCAACAAAATGTGGCAGCAGAACCACTATATGATGCAGCTATCCCACTCCTGGGTATGTAAGGACTCTAAGTCAGCATCCACAGAGGTACTTGCATATACATGTCTACGGCAGCACTGTTTACAAAAGCCAAGATACGGAATCAGCACAGATATCCATCAACATATGAATTAGTAAAGAAGATATGAAAAGATAATTGTAGTGTTTACCCCTCATCAGGGAAACTTCTCTTTGCAACAGACAGAAACCATTACAGAAAACTATACCAGTCAAACTGCAGAGTTGTGGAGCCACATCCCAACTAATACATCTACAACACAGCTCCCATACCTATGGCACAGGGATCATTGCATAAGGGATCAGGGAGTTAAGAGCAAGAGGAACAGTGAGGTTGTATGTGTGTGTGTGTGTGTGTGTGTGTGTGTGTGTGTGTGTGTGAGAGAGAGAGAGAGAGAGAGAGAGAGAGAGAGAGAGAGAGAGAGAGAGAGAGATTGGGTCTCCTAGAAATGTCCAAAGATCAGTTTTAACCGACACAGCTGCCCAGACATGACCTGAACAAGAATGGCACAAAAAACACACCAACAGGGAAAGTAGAAAGCTCATGAGGCCTTAACTCTAAATAGGGTATTACAGACAGCTAAGGAATGCTAGGAGCACAAGAATAGTCTAGCCCAGGGAAGAGCATACCAATTGGCCATCCAATACCAAATGATAAGCCCTGAAAACACGTTCCAGGAGTGGGACAGATGAATAAGAAATGGTAACAGAAATGTAAATACAACCAAAGTAAATTTTATATATATATATTATCTTCCTGGTGGTTCATCAAAGATCTCTCATTGCCCCAAGATATAGGCCTGTGAAGTTCTGACCTCTATGAGGTAGGGCTTCTGCAGTTGAAAATGGGGAGCAAAAACAAGGACTCTCTTAGATGTCTGTGCTTTGCCACTTCATTTTTTTCAACTTGACACAATCTTGAGGAATCTGAGATGGGAGCATTTTAGTTGAGGAATTGTGTCCCTCAGATGGCCTGTAGGCAACTCTGTGGGGCATTTTCTTGATTGTTGTGGGAGAGTCCAGCTCACTGTGGGTGGTGGTGCCCCTAAGTAGGTTTTCCTGTGTTGTACAAGAAAGCAAACTGAACAAGTCATGGAGAATAAGTCAGTAAGAAATGTTTCTCAGTGGCCCTTGTTTCAGTTCCTGACTTTGGATTTCTGATTTGAGTTCCTTCCCTGACTTCCTTTCATGGTGGACTAGGTAGCCATAAGGTAAAGTAAACCCTTTCCTCCTCAAATAGCGTTTGGTCCTGGTGTCCATCAAAGCAACAAAGGAGAACGAGAAGTGGTCCTGGAAGTGAGGTATTGCAGTGACAGAGCTGACCGTGTTCTTCTGGGGGAGGGTTTTGGACAGACTTTGAAACTTTGGGCTGGAAAGGCCACTGAGTGTTTTGAACTTAATGGGCTGTTGGGCTGTTCTGTGGGAACTTGAGAGATGAACTTGTTGAGAGCAATGCAGAGAGTTGAGGCATGACGTGTGAACTTTCAGAGGGAAGCAAACACTCTATCAGGGCTGTGCATGTGACAGTATGGACAAAGAACCTGTAGTTTCTGGGTAGCTGGGGATGAAGAATCATCGGTGACACTAAAGTGAAATATTTGCTTTACTGGGACAATTGGTGCTAGTTAGCCAGGGCTGGGTCACGTGTGGTTAAGAAGAGACCAGCATCATTGAAGTAAAATCCTATGTGAAGTATTTCCTCAGCTGAGGTCTGCACACAGAATCTGTGGTCCTGAAGGCACCAAGGCAGTATCTTGTGCTGGCAGCTGAACTTGGTGATGTGTAAGTATCCCACATGAAATTGGGTTTGAAGGTTTGAAGAGATCATGGAGAGAAGCTGAGGCTTGGTATCATGAAAGGCCAGGAGACATTGCTGGTGAAGGTTCAACTTCAGCTGCAGTGGAAACCCCAGGATTGAAGGGGCCATGGAAAGTGGCTGAGGCTTGGCCCCACGTGTCAGGGTTAGAGATACGAGGAGCCCATTGGTGAAGGAGTAGTGTGTGGAGACCTGTCTTAGTTAGGGTTACTACTGCTGTGATGGAACACCATGACCAAATCAAACTGGGGAGGAAAGGGTTTATTTGGTTTACTTCTATATCATTGTTCATCAGTGGAGTGAGTGAGGACATGACCCAAGCAGGGCAGGAATATGGAAGCAGGAGCTGATACAGAGGCCATGGAGGAATGTTGCTCACTGGCTTGCTCTTCATGGATTGCTCAGCCTACTTTCTAATAAAACCCAGGCCCATCAGCCAGGGATGGCACCACCCACAACACGCTGGACTCCCCCTTATCAATCACTAATTAAGAAAACACCTTACAGGCTTGTCTACAGCCCAGTCTTATGGAGGCATCTTCTTAATTGAGGTTCCCTCCCCTCAGATAACTTCAGCTTGTGTCAAGTTAGCATAAAAACTATCCAGCACAATTGACCACTTGTCAGCTTGAAACCCTGTTAGGACACAACCTGTTTTTTCTCCTTCATCCTCAAGATATAATATTAAAAACATAAATATCTTTAACAGTCCCACAGTCTTTACAAATTGTAAAAACTCAAACACATTAAAAGGTCAGTTTCTTTAAAATATCCAGTCTCTTTAAAAATCTAAAATTTCTTTTAAAAAGTTCAAAATCTTTCAACTGTGGGCTCCTGTAAAAAATAAAAGTTAAGTTAAATTCTTTCTTACTTTAAGAGGGAAGAACCAGGGCACAGTCACAATCAGATCAAAGCAAACTCAACTTTCCAAGAATATAAATAATGCAACATCCAATATCAACAAGTCTGGAAGAGAACTTCTGTGTGCTGACTCTCAGGAGCATTTCCCAGATTTAGCTAAATGATACTGGTCTCTTCATAATCACCTCTAATTTCTCAGCTCCAGCTAAACAACATCAATTGTCTTAGTAAAATAAAGGTTTACTTTAATGGTTGCTGTCTCTTGTTAATCACAGCTTAATTCTTCAGCTCTAGCTGGCTAGAATAACAGATTCTTCATACAAATGGCCTGGTAGAGTCTTTGCTTCCCTCTGAAACGTCACAATCGTGGCCTCCGTTGTCTGCTCTTAACATTTTTATCTTCAACAAAACAGTCCACTGAGCCCTCAACACTCAATGGCTCTTCTCTCCCAAAGTTCTAAAGCCCTTCCACAATCCTCCTCAAACAAGCTCAAGTCTGTCACTATAATGCCCCGCTCCTGGTACCAACTTGTCTTAGGATTACTACTGCAGTGATGAAATATCCATGACCAAAAGCGAACTGGGAACAGTAAGTTTTAGTTGGCTTATACTTCCACATCACTGTTTATCACTGGAGCAAGTCAGGGTAGGAATTGAAGCAAGAAGGAACCTGGAAGCAGGAGCTGATGCAGAAGCCATGAAAGAATGCTGCTTCATTGGCTTGCTTAGCTTACTTTCTTATAAAACCCAGGACCATCAGCCCAGGGATGGCACCACCCACAATGGGCTGCCCTCCACATCAATTACTAATTAAGAAAATGCCCCACAGGCTTGCCTACAGTCTAGTCTCATGGAGGCATTTTCTCAATTGAGCTTCCCTCCTCTCAGATGACTTTAACTTGTGTCAAGTTAACATAAAAACTATTCAGCACAAGACCTTAGCACATTGGAGATCCTAAGACTGTGAGATTATCACCCAGGAAAAAGGACGTTGTTGAGATGGAGCAGGCGTGAATCTATGGGCTGTACTATGTGTGCTCTTAATGGCAGACCCAGAAAGATGGAATGCACTAGTCATTCTGGGCTCTGAAGACGGTGAGTGAATCCCAGGTGCAGGGTGCTGAGCTACAAATCAATGTACATTCTTGGAGTTTGTTTTCTTCTTTGATTTGGCTGTGCTTATACCCTGACTTTTCCTTCTTGGAACAAGAAGTATAAAGCTTTTTTAAAACAATTTACAGAAGCCCACAATTAAGAGATTTTTGGATTTTCACAGGAACTTGGGATATCCATAGTCCTTTAAGATTACAGTTAGCCCCTTGTATCAACATAGATTCTGTATCTATGTATTCAACCTACCTTAGATTAAAACATATCTGAAATACAATCCTATTGTTATTCCCTAAACACACAATTATGACAACAATTTGTGTAGCATTGGCATTGTGTTAGAAATTACATAGTCTAGAGGTGATTTAAAATATAAGGGAATACATAATAAATTATATGCAAACACTAAGCACTTTTATGTAAGGGGCTTGATAATCCATAGATTTGGGTATCTGCAAGGGATCTGGAATTAATTTCACAATGTTCAATAAGAATGACTCTATATTGGTGCACCTGGATAATTGAGGGTATACTCTTGAAGCTAAAGGTTGACTGATTATTATTTTTCTCTAACATCCATGCAATATATTCTCAGTCTCCAGAAATAAAGTTGTGAATATCTTGGGGAGGGATTCTTCTTCCTACCACAGAATAATTACAAATTTAGAGCTAGTAAATAGATTTTTTTTTTCTGGATTTGAATGCTGATCTCTTTGATTGAAAAACTCTAGTGCAAAATGCCAGTAGTAACAGTCTACTAACAATATCACTTTTTTTGGTTTTTCAAGACAGAGGTTCCCTGTGTTGCTTTGCACCTTTCCTGGAACTCACTCTGTAGACCAAGCTGGCCTTGAACTCACAGAGATCCACTTGCCTCTGCCTCCCGAGTGCTGGGACTAAAGGCATGCACCACCACCGCCCGGCCAACGTCACTTTCTAAGTGGCACACACTATCTTGAATAATGGAAGTCCAGGCAGTCTATACATAAGAATAAGAGTTAACCCTGCCCCAGAAGGGCTCACAAGTTTGTTGAGAGGCTCGAAAATGTCAATAAATAACTATGATGATAAGAGCGAAAGCAGTTTATACAAAATGCCATGGGTGCACAGAGGAGGAGTGATTAATTCTACATGAGTGGAAGGCAGTGAGAGATGAGGTCGGAGAGTATATTTGAAGTAGATCTGAAGGATAATTAATTCACTAGTCAGGGGAGGAGCAGAATGCTTAATGCATAGAAAATGGTGTGAGAAAGGATGAACTACAGAAGTGGCTGTGTGTTTGTGGGGAAAAATAACTCATTTTACCAAGCTGACCACCTAAGGTAAGAAGATGGGAGCTATAGCCAGAGTTCTGATGGTAAAGTGCATCATTCTAGAAACTTCACATGAGATGAATTATTTGATAGATTTGGAGTGAGGCAGTGGCACTGAGGTTCACATTCAGGTGAGAGATGGTGAGAGGCCAAGAATGACCAAGGGCCAAAAACAGTTTAGCAAAAGCATGTCTAAGAACTTTTGACGTGCTCTCAATGCATATTGGCAGGTGTGCAATGATCATGAGGTAAAGTCCAGTAAAGAAAGCAAAGTCAAGAATCCACAGAAGATTTCTAAGTTAGGGGTTGGTGGCACTGTAAAGAGAAGTGGGATGTTAAACTAACACATTCCATCTATTATGGTTGATTTTAATGCCAACTCACTGCAAATGAGAATCACACGAATAGGGAATCTCAACAGAAACACTGTCCTGATTGTCTCAGTTGATTGGGAAGACCCACCCTGAGTCTGGGTTGCCCCTTCTGGTAGCAGCCCAGATAAAAGGATAGGGGAGAAAGAAGACAGGACAATACCCTCTAGGCTCATTTAGACTCCCTCTTGTTCCCGAGTTGATTTAGCTGTTGCTGCTGTTTCCTTTGATGACAGAACCAGTGCTTCCATCCCAGAGTAAAGGCCATCAGCTTTCCAGGGACCTTCCAGACTTTCAGCGCCAGAGCAGACTGCTGAGGCACCTGGCCTTGTGGATGGAGCAACTACTGGGTTTCCAACCTCGCAGGTATGATTAAGTTATTACTGCTGTTTTAACATAAACAAACATAATAAATTCAGATAAAGAATATCTGTCATATTCTATATGCACACACAGAGAGATATATTCGTGTATTGGTTCTGTTCCTCTAGAAAACATTGACTAATAAATACATCATCATTTACTGCCAAGGGTATTTGTAAACTTCACATCTGGTTTTTAGGGAATGAAGCTCCTTGCTGGATGGAATCTGAATCTCTTTACAAAATCATGTGGAGGAAATTGTTCCTATTAATGCCTGTGATTGCAGATGCTGTGGTGTGTGTTTGTGTGTGTGTGTGTTAGGGAAAGTATTTTCGTTAGTATTCATGTCACTGAAGAATTGGGCTCTTTCCCTCCACCCCTAAGGTTCACAGTGAGCAGAGACTCAGGGTTCTGCATCACTTTCAAAACACATCCTCCCCTACACCCCTTGTCCCACTTGGAATCTTCCCAGCTTTCTGAGATGAAGAATGAACTGATATTCTAATGACTACTTTGGTAATGGCAGGATCTGTTAGGGAAATCTACACTCTGAGTGTGTATTTATGTCTATATTGGAGTTCATAAATTTATGTTTCTGCTGATCTTTGAATGTGTTTATGTAAGAGTTGGCAAATTTAGCAAAGAAAAATGAATAATGCACAGCTAAACTGAAATTTCATGTGATAATCATCCAATAATGATGTATGTGTTCATGTGGGTGTATATACATGCATGCATGTGTATTCCTGTGTGTGTATGCGGGTAATATGCATATGGAGAGCAGAGCTGGACACCAGGTGTCTTCCTCAACTGCTTCTCTACCTTATGCTTTTTGGATGCAGTCTCTTTCTGAACCTGGAGCTCACCGATTAGCCAGACTGTCTGGCTGACAAATCCCAGGACTCTTTTGTCTACACCACCGAAGTGCTGGAATCATGGGCATGTACTTCCATGCCTGACTTTTTATGTCAGTGCTGGAGATTTGAACTCAGGTCCTCATCCTTGTGCAGCCATCACTTTACTGACTGAGGCATCTCTATCTCCAGCAATCCTTTTAATATAAGTGTATATCACATGTTTGTACATGCCATATTCAGGACTGCTTTAGATTTCAGACAATTACTCATCGGTCACATGAAGTTTTAATATGTAACATTATGTTGGTTTATGTGTGTGTGTGTGTGTGTGTGTGTGTGTGTGTGTGTGTGTGTTGTGTATAGTTTATGTATGTTCTGTATTGTGTGCTCTTGTGTTTTTTGTATATCTAAGCATGTACTTCATGCATATATTTATGTGTTTTATGTATGTGTGTTTATGTGCTTATATAGATCTGGGTTACAAGGCTCCTAATAAACAGTTTGCTTTACTCCCTAGGGCTTAGGAAAAATAAACCTTTCATCTTACAAGACAAACTAGCAGTAGCATTTCCCTACAATTAATTAATTCTGACTTTGAAAGATTCACTGCAAAGTGAGAAGGCTGGACTAGGTTCATTTAAATATTTATTGGCTATCCTAAGAGCAGGAAGTACAAAGACAAATAATTCACAGTGCCTCACAGTCCACAGAAAGGACATCTACACAACTGATGAGTTTGTGATGCCATAAACGCTGCAATCAACATGCATGCTGGGACCCCCAACTACAGTGGTAGGACCTGCTAGTTCTTTGTGTCTGTGAAGCCAGCCCTGCGCTGAAGGCAGAAACATATTTCAGCATGATGCTTTTATAGCTTAGAATCTTTAAATTATGATTATCGATGAAAGCACACGTGCAGGTCTGCTAAACACAAGCGATCACCCTGGCGTCGGCTGTGGGAAGTATTGCTCCATCCGTCAGTTTTGTTTGCCTTTAATACTAGCAGTGCTCATGAAAGCCAAGAAGCGTCACTACCTTCTGCATTTGAAGCATTTCTCCTCATCCCTCCTGTCAACTGGGGCAAGTTACCTGCTTCTCTACAGGGACAGCTGCTTTTCCTGTGGAGTGTTTCAGCTGTGGTCTGATGTCTAGGCCTCTCCCCACCCTTACCCTTGTGGGGCTCACCCACCACTTTCAAGCCCTGTCTTTTGGACTAAAATTAGCCAGCTGCGTGTGATCTTGGCCTTCCTGACTTGAAATCTGCCTCAAGCTCACTTTCACACCCCTACAAAAAGATGTCTTAATAGCATAATTGGGGGATTATGTAGGAGGTTCTGAATCCAATGGCACAAATTAGAAAGCAAGCCAAGCTGCTGCACAGCAAAATAGACGTCAGGGCGGTGCAAGCAGATACAGTTTATTTCTCTTTCCCTCATGGTGTGAGTCCACGTCATCCTGACTGAACCTTCAGTCCAGTGGGAAAGGAGCCCGGTTCCTTCAGATTTTTTCCTCTCCTGACTTTCATCTATGGCTGTCAACTTGTGATCTAAAACAGATCTCAGCAACATGCCCCAATCCAGCCATCAGGAAGGAGACAGTAGAAGGGTAGCACAGACCTGTTTCCTACAATGGGTGAGACCTGGAAGTGGAGGCATCATCTCCATTCACAGCCACAGGGGATCACCATGCCCGGGCTCAAAGGGGCAGACATGTCTTCACTTGGCCATCGTAAGACTTTTGCTATTGCAGATTAAGAGAAGTGTGGACATCAAGCAATGTAAGCTCCACCAAAGCCATTTGCATGAAAATATTCAAGAGCTTGCAGAGCAGACAGCCCTCAAATAAATCTGTATTAAATGTATATGTATCAAACCGTACATGGATTGAAACATTACATTGATTGAAACATTACACACTATCCTATAAGTATGTCCAGTTATTATATAATTACAAATTTCAGTAACTGTTACCTGTTTATAACTGGAGGTGCAAGAACAGCATTAACTGAGTGTTCACTGTGCTTCTGATGATGTGAGAAACATTTAATGACTGTTACTTTGTTTGGTATTATCAGGCAAAGAACCCAAGAGGTAAAATAACTTGCCAACTAGGAACCACAAGTAGTGAAGGATGCATCTCTGCTAGGGCCTTTCCCACACACCATCTTCCCATCTAAAATCTGCTGGCTGGATGACTCTCTTCTATATGAACTCAACATCTCTACCTGTCCCACCTAGGTTTCCTTATCCTAGGCCAGTCAGACATCCGAGGCTGAAAAGGAACAGGGGTTTTCATCCTCCTGAGGTGGCACTGTATCTAGGTACCTGAGCAAATGAGACTTCAGGAGGTGCATAGACCTCCTTAGGAACTCCTGGATTTAGCATTTCAGGCCAGATCTTGGATGATGGCTTCTCTGCCTTTCATGTCTCTCCTTTAGCTCTCTATGGTAGTGTAAAGCCCTGATTACCATATAAAATACCCTGTGTATCTTAGGGTTTTTATTGCTGTGATAAGACACCATGACCAAAAGAAAGTTTGGGGACAAAGAGTTTATTTCAAATTGCAGTTCCAGAGCACAGTTATCACTGAGGGAAGTCAGGACAGGAACTCAAACAGGGCTGTGGTGATATTTTATTTGTACGTTAATAAATAAAGTTGTCTGGGGGTCAGAGCTAATAGCAAGCCATATCAGAAGCCAGGCAGTGGTGGCACACACCTTTAATCCCGATCACATGACAAGTAGATCTCTGTGTGTTCACGGATACAGCCAGCATGGAGACACACACCTTTAATCTCAATACCAACCATAGAGACCTAGAGGTCTGTATAGACAGGCAGTGATGAGGAGGTCATGTGGTTGGGTTTACAACCAATGAGAAGGCAGAACAGAAAGTCAATAAAAAGACAGACACACAGGAAGTAGGTCTCTTTCAGAGGGGAAGGACAGCAGCGGCAGTGAAGGGTAAGAAAGGGTTTTTAGTCTCAGCTCTTAGCTACTGCTCTGACCTCTTGGGCTTTTAACTCTGCATTTGGCTCTGTGTTTCTTATTTAATAAGACTGTTATATCTACACAGGGCAGGAACCTGGAGTGAGGAGCTGATGCAGGGGCTATAGAGAGGTGCTGCTTACTGGCTTGCTCCCATGGCTTGCCTGACCTTTCTTATAGTTAGAGTGAGCTAGTCTTTCCCACATCAATAATCAATAAAGAAAAGGCACAGCCTACAGCCCAACTTGGTGGGGGCATTTTCTCAATTAAAGTACCGTCTTCCCAACTGATTCTGGTTTGTAACAAGTTGATGTAAAACTATCCAGTTGACCCTTTGTCAACTTGACACACAAACACGTCACTATTAAAGTGTAACCTCTCCTTTCTTGTTATCCCCAAGAAGACATTCCAACTTTTAAAAGTCCCCTAATATTTACAAATTCAAGTGCTTTAAATGCTCAGTCTCTTTTAAATGTTTAAAGTTCAAGCCCGTCTAAAATATCCAGTGTCTAAAATATCCAGACTTTAAAATATCTATAGGCTCTCTAAACGCCCCAAATCTCTGTAAAACTTCAGTCTCGAAAATTCTGAAGTCTCTTAACTATGGGTTCCTGTAAAATTAAAAAAAAAAAATGAGCTAAATGCTTTCTTACTTCAAGAAAGAAAAAACAGGGTACAGTCACAATCAAAGCAAAGCAAAACCAAACTCCAACAGACAGCTGAGAATCACTCATGATCCTCTGGGCTCCACAGGACTTGGCAAATTCAATTCTCTGATTCTGCCCTTCATAGCACACGCAACTTGTCTTCTAGGCTCAGGCCAGCTTCACTTCATGGCTACTGCCGTCTTTAATGGTTGTCTCATGGTATTGGCTTCTCCAAAATGCTGGAGTCTCTGCAACTGGACTTCTCCTTCATCAATAGCCTCTCCTGGGCTTTCTTCAGGGATTCCAGTTCTACCAGAAGGTACTAAGCCTCAACATTCTCCATGACCCCTTCAGTCACAAGGCTTCTTCTGCAGCTGTAGCTGTGCCTTCAGCAATGGCCTCTTCCAACCTCTTTTCGGGGACCCCTCAGTGTCAAGCCTCACCTGCTCTCTATGATCCCCCCCTGCCTTCAAAACAAGCACCACAATAACTCTCACATATTACCAAGGTCAGCTGCTAGCATCAGATGCAGAGCTGGTCCCCTCTGCACCATCAATTTGGTATGCTGACTCTAAGGAAATACTCCCAGAATATTTCATCTCAATGATGCAAGTTTCTTCTTACCCACTGCTAAGTTCTCAGTCTCAGAAAACCATTAATTGTCCCAGCAAAGCAAAGACTTTTCTTTAGTAGTTCTTAACTCAAAATATTACCGGAAGGGCCTTTTTGTAAGTTAAGAGACTCTCAAACATGCCTCTGAAATGTCACAAACCAGGCCTCCATCATCTGAATTGCTCCTGGCATTCTCATCTTCAGGTTCCCACAATAACCCATTAATCTCTAAATACTTAATGGCCTTTCTTGCCCAAAGTTCCAAAGTCCTTCCACAGTCTTTCCAAAACATGGTCAGGTCTGTCACAGCAATACCAACTTCTGGTATCAATTTGTATCTTAGTTGGAGTTTTTATTGCTGTGATAAAATACCACAACCAATAGCAACTTGGGAAGGGAGAAGTTTATTTCATCTTACAACTCGGAGGTTACACTTCACTGAGGAGAGTCAAGGCAAGAACTTTATAGAGAGGCCATAGAAGAATGCTTACTGGCTTTCTCTCCTTGGCTTTTTTAGCTTGCTTTCTTATAACACCTAGGACCACCAGTCCAGGGGTGGTACTGACCATAGTGAGCTGGACACTCCCACATTAATCATCAATTAAGAAAATGTACCACAGGCATCCCCACATGCTAATCTAGTGGAAGTATTTTTTCAGTTGAGGTTCCTTCTTACAAAATTACTAAAGCCTGTCCAGTTGACATAAAACTAGATGGCACAATATGCTTGGAGCTTCAAGACACATGGTAAAAGCATAAGATTATTTTTGTGGAAATCTTTTTCTGTACACAGTTCTCTTTTCTCACTCACCAAGCCTGCCTTGTAGTCTAGATGAGCATCAGCGTATTTTACTTATCAAGTATAAAATTAATTATCAACAAAACTATATTTAATAATAATTAAGTTAATGAAAAGGTAGTGTGTTATTACTATCACTATTATTGTTGTTAATAAAAGTGCAGCATTTAATAGATGTTGCCATATTTAATCCTCAAAATCTTTTTTAACTGTAATCATTCCTGCTATAGTGTAAGTGAGAAAGCTGAGAAACAGAGCACTAATCAACTTGCAAATCCTCACACAGTTTTTGACAAAGTTGGGAAATGAACCCCATTTCTCTCATTTCAGAACTCACAATCCTTTCAAGAGACTAGGTTAGTTCCACCTACCTCTGTAGCAGATAGTTTACCAGAGTTATTACAAGTTCAAATGAGGGCCTAGGAAGCAGACAGTTCCATGGTAGAGACAGAGAAACAGGCTCTAGATAGGTTAGTGTTTTCTCCACTGACACATCCAAGATGGCCAGGTCCATGCTTCTCCCTCATTAAAACAAAGACTTGATAGGCTTTTCCCCTGAGGAGACTGTTTGATTGTCATGCCCAGATTGCCAGACCCCCCAAAAGACCACAGAGACCAAATTCCATATGTAAAAGCAAAGAGCCTTTATCACCTTCAAGCTCCAGGGCTCTGTCTCTCCGTCTGTCCCACACAGTGGTAAGAGCAGAGAGCCCAAGCCTGGGTAGGGTGGGGTTTTTATCATAGCAGAGGTTGGGGTGAGGGGATTTCCAGGGTTCAGGACCCTGATTGGCTGACATTTGTCTAGGGTATAGGGAATGTGTGGAATGTCAGGTATTTCTCCTTAGATGCAGGCCCTCCCTGGGTGGGGTCAGCTTATGCCTTTTCCTGGGTTCAGGTGTTCCCTGCCAGAAGCTGTGTCTGGGTCTCTAAGCCTTTCATGGCAGCTGTGTGGTCAAGCTGCTTGGGGCCCCCCACATGATGAGACTTTCAAATCTACCACATGGAGGATTCCTGTGAGGGGAACTGAGAGACAGACTCCCTGGTAGGCAGACAAGGAGAGGGGTCATGACTGGGTAATAAAGGTGATGAATCTCCAAAATGCTGGCTTCTTCCTCCCTCCTGACTTGAGACAAATGCCTGACAGAGGCTTTGTAGGCTTTTTCTCACACCAGCAGACCCCCCTGGATGGAATGGCTCCATAAGTTCAAGGTCTGCTTGGGACATGCCACACAATAGTTTTGGGTTGATCAATCATCTTGGTAAGCCCTAAATTAGAAGAGCAAAACTCATCAGCGTCTTTAAAAGCCCAGCTCTAGAGAAGAGACTGGATAATTTGGCTTCTAGAGTTGAGACACCCCCCCCACACCCCCCCCACACACCCCCCCCCCTCTGCTTTACAGAGGGTCATTTTCTCTGTGTCTGTTGCATATGTGTGTTCTCCCACCACAGTAAATGTCTTTCTTAACTACTAATTTAGTCTGCTGTGTATGAGATTTCTCCACTACTACCTGTTGTACTTCAGATTTTTCCTGTCTTTTAATTCTTTAACCGGCAGAGAAAACTAACCCAATCATGACCTCCTAGACTGTATGATTTCTAGACTATATAAATGACTGCATCAGAATCCCCGTGTGTGTGTGTGTGTGTGTGTGTGTGTATGTATTGTCCAATCCCCTTTACTGTCCAAACTACCAGCTCCAGGGGAATTGTTTAAACCACAAGTTCTGGAGGAAAGGGAATTAATTTCATCACCAAGCATAAAAAAAGTTTTGGTTTTGCCAGACAAACTTGAACTTTGAGGTCCATATCTCTGTCCCATTTTGGAAGTCTGTCTCAGTGTGCTTTGCTCTCTCTCTCTCTAATTGTGTGTATGTGTGTTTATTTATTTGTTTTTGTTTTCAATAAAACTTAGTTGAGTGCTGAGACCTTGCTTTTCCTGCTTTCTTAGTCTTTAAATCTGCTGAGAAAAAGAACCCACTCCTGCAACCCTGAGTGACCTCACCAAAGCCACCACAAAGATTGGCAAGGAAGTCACAGACACCCAAATACATGGATACTGTATCCAACACAGTGGGTCTTCTTTTAGTGAGCACAAAGCTCATAAATACAATCAGAATACAAAGAATGGAGAAAGGTTTCTTACCTACAGCAGATAAGGAGAGCACAGGAGTTATTTCTAAAGAAGTGCCTTCCTGGGACAAAAGAAGTATGGAGATTTTAATTCAAAGGCCAGGCACATTCATATTAGAAAGCACATTGGGAACTCAGTATGCATTCCTAAGCATGCTCACTGTAAAGATACAATATCTATTACTGAATATTCTCAGTTTAGGGTCAAAGTTCAAGAAGAGAGGATAGTGAATACACCGTGTTGGAGGGAATGAAACATGCCTATCTCAAGGCCATAGAGCAGATGTTCAAAAGCAAAATAACTGCAGGCAGGAACACTTTCAGTCACATGACTTAGGAGAGGAAGGAGGAGAAGGATAAGGAGGAGGAGGAGGCAGAGGAGGAGGAGAATTTAGATTATTTAGTGCAAACCAAAAGAAAGGGCGTTTTGAAGACATGTTGACGTGGGAGTTTGCCCTTGAATGCATCTACCTTACTTGGCTGCTGACAATACATTCCTAATAATTTCATCTAATGGATATACTCGGTAAGGAACCTGGTCTCTGGCTAATTACTGGAACCATACTTTAAAGAACTAAGAGCAGTAACTTTGAACCTGGGGCAATATATCCTCCAGAAGATATGTGGCAATGTCTGAATGCATTGCTTCAACTAGGGGAAAGAGGTTGATAATTGGTATCCATTAGGGAGAGGTCAGGAATGCCTCCACATCCTCCAATGCTCATCACCAAAGATCAATAGTGTCACTCTTGAAAAATCCCCCCAAACAATGTAGACTATTACCATTGCTCTTGGTTGCCCACCAGAACTAACTGGCAAATTCTTATTGCTGAAGTGTTAATCCTGAGAGACGCAAGAGAAAAATCAGTTCTACAATTCTAAGCCAAATTTGAAATAAGCTTTAATTAGATACTCATCAGGATGGACTTTGGTCAGGACCACTCTCTGGAATTCCCAGCGAGTTGCCCTGAGACATGTGTTGTGGGTTTTTTGTTTTTTGTTTTTTTTAAGGACAAAACTATATGGCCACTGTATTTTCCCATGTAGCTTTGTTACTTTCCAAGAACTACAATTCCCAGCATTCCAGGAAGTTACCTGGTCCTTGGGCAGATGGGGCTTACATGTAAACTTTGGGCCTTATTGAAGATATCACAGATTTTGATTGCAGGACATAGAGAGGACTTTGGGACTTAGAACTAGAAAAGTAGTTGAACATTGTAACTGGGGCTTAATGGGCAGTCCTAGAAGAAGCTTGGAAGACAGTAATGTGGAGAGCATTATAAACTGTAGCAACCCAGCTCAAGAGGTTTTGGAGGGGAAGAATACTGGAGAACATTCTTGTGATATTTTGGCAAAGAATGTGGCTGCTTTCTGCTCTTGTCAAAAAAAAATATATAATTGAGGCTAAATCAAAAAATTTTGGACTAATGTTGTCAGCAGAGGAGATTTCAAGATAGCCTAATGATGACTGTGTTATGTGGCTATTAGTGATCACTGTTATGCAGGTCTATAATGAAAAGGAGCAAGCTGGGCAAAGAGAAACATAAAGTACACAGATTGAGGAGAAAAAGAGAGCCAAGAAATGTATTGTTGGAGTCAACTTCTTTGCTCAAGGAGATAAAATGTTTAAAGAAAGGCCTGATTCAAAATGGAATAAAGAGAGTGGAGCCCTCAGGGCAAGACCCTAACCCAGCTAATTCAACACAGGAAACCATCAGCAAGTCAAAACCATGTCAGGAGGGGACCAGTGCACCAGGCTCTTTCTTCTGAGCCACCAACCAGCTCCCAAATCATGACACGAAGACTTATTATTAGTTATGAATGCTCGGCCTAGCTTAGGCTCATTTCTGTCTAGCTCTTTTAACTTTAACCTCTTTCTCTTGACCTACCTTTTGCCTCAAGGCTTTTTACCTTTCTTTCTTTCTGTATGTCTTACTTTCCTGCTTCTTCTAGTGTCTGTCTATTGGACAGCTGCCTGGCGTCTGGCCCAAGGCATGTCCCTCTCTTTCTCCCTTATTCTTTTCTCCTTCTTCTCTCTTGAGCCTGCATTTCTCCTCCTACTTATTCTCTCTGCCTGCCAACCCTATTTCTCCCTCTCCTGCCTAGCTACCAGCTGTTTTGCATTTTATTAGCCCAATCAGGTGCCTTAGGCAGGCAAGGTAAAACAAATGCAACCCATCTTTACATAATTAAACAAATGCAGCATAAACAAATGTAACACATCTTTACATCATTAACAAAGGCAGCAGAAACAAATATAACACACCTTTACACAGTTAAATATTCTGCAGCATAAACAAATGTAACACATCTTTTCATAGTTAAAGTGATATTCCACAGCAGACCAGGTTACAGCTAAAGTAAGCAGAAGAACTGGGAAGCTTCAGCCACATGGTTCTAGCTTTAAGTTGAGAATACTGGAGCAAAGGGATTGTGAAACAGTCCTCCATGGTTAAGGAAAGCCATAGAGGCCAGGAATGTGGCAGAGCAACTATGAAGGTGAAGCCTGGATTGTGTCGGAGACCCCAAGATGCTGGAGATGCCAGAGTCGTAGGAAGGATACCTGTCAAGGAGAGCTGCAGACAGGGTGCAGAACCAGCAGAAGAGAGAGAAGTGTGCTGTAATCAACAAGGCTGAAAGGACTGGGAGGTCCAAGGAGCCAACGGGATTTGGTCCCTCTCTTCCCTTTTGGAATAGTTACATATATTTTGCTCAATTGCATATTGGAAGCATGTGATTTGATTTTGATTTTTACAATAGGTTACACTTAAGAGATTGCCTTGAGTCTCAGAAAAGACTTTGAAAGACTATGGGTTCTTCTGAAGTTTGACTGGATGTACTTTGCATTGTGATATGACTGTCAAGCCTAGGGGGCCAGGGAATAGAATTTGGTGGTGTGAATGAGAATGTGTTCCATGGGTTCATATATTTGAATGTTTGGTTCCCAGCTGTTGGATTAGGAAGGATTAGGAGGCATGGCCATATTGGAGGAGTTATGTCATTGGGAGTAGGCTTAGAGGTTTCAAGCCCATGCCGGGCCCAGCCTCTCCCCTCTCCTCCCCTCTCCCCCCCTCTCCTCCCCTCTCCTCCCCTCTCCCCTCTCCTCCCCCCCCCCTCCCCTCCCCTCTCCCCTCCCCTCTCCCCTCCCCCTCCCTCCCCTCCCCTCCCCTCTCCCCTCCCCTCTCCTCCCCTCCCCTCCCCTCCCCTCTCCCCTCTCCTCCCCTCTCCCCTCCCTCTCCCCTCCCTCCCCTCTCCCCTCCCCTCCCCTCCCCTCTCCTCCCCTCCCCTCTCCCCTCCCCTCTCCTCTCCCCTCCCCTCTCCCTCTCCGCCCCTCTCCCTCTCCTCCCCTCTCCCTCTCCTCCCCTCTCCCCTCTCCTCCCCTCTCCCCTCTCCTCCCCTCTCCCTCTCTCCTCTCCCTCTCCCCTCTGTTTCCTATATATGGTTTAGATGTAAACTGTCAGCTACATTTTCCAGCACCATGCCTGTGTATCAACTGCAACGCTCCCTGACATGTTGATCATGGACTAACACTACCAAACTCTAAGCAAGCCCCAATTAAATGCTTTCTTTTATAAGCTGCCTTGGTCATGGTGTCTTCACAGCAATGGAACAGCAGTTAAGACAGAGTGGAACCTGCTGGGAAGAAGAAGGGTTCAGTGGGAGAGAGATGGAATGAGGGTGAGGGAGGCTAATAAGGGATGGGAATGTCTGAAATTCTTCATATACATTCATGAAATTATCAAATAAATATTTTTAAATCTTGTTCCAAAAAGTGGATTTTCTGCTCCTAATGGGAATATTGCAGACTCTTAAGGGTGTTCTGCCCAAAATTAATTTAAATTCAAATTAGTTAAAATAAATTGAAACTTGAAATTTAATTCCTCAGTTGGATTAGCCACATTTCAAATGATCAATAGTTAGATGTGGCACAAAAATAAAAAAGAATTTTCATCTTCTAGAACTTGTTTGGAAAAGTAAGTCAAGGAGAGGTCTCCCAGTGACTTATTAATATCGTCCTTCTGTGGTTCCTTCTCATGCCATGAGAAACCAAATATTAAGTAAATAGCTTTGAGAAAGATTAATAAGACATATTTAATTTATTCATACTGTAAAGGCAATTTTCTAAACTTGAATGCTTCTGAAATATCTGCTGGCATTTCTCTTCATTAAGTTGTTGCTTTATTTGTTTACAGATCATCACAGTTGAGGAGAGAGCAAGACCTTAAGCCTGGGATTAGCAACACCATTGTCATTGGTAACTCAAGGACACAGAGCACTTGTGAAATTCAGTCTGGGGAAAGTTACAGAAGTTTTGAGTGCCAGTTGAACTTGTCTAATCTTGAGGGAATTTGTGCCATTCTGCTAGTCATAGAATGGAGCAGGATAGAACGGGCAGCTATGGAGACAGGAGAGAAAGAGAGACCCCCCCCCCCCCCGGGAGTCTAGGTGAAGCCTCTCATCAGCTGACAATCAAGTTTCACCATGAGTGGCAACGTTTGCTATAAGGCTACCAGCACAGAGTTCATGTTCCTTCCACATCCACTTATGTTAGAACAAGAGGGAAGCAGATTTAAGGTCTGAAATCATATGACCTTGGGAAGGGTCTTGCCTCCCACAACACACACATACCTGTGAATTATAAACAGCAGCATTAATGTTTACAGTAAAAATATCCTGCTTTCCTGCAACTTGGGAGTCTTATCAGTTATCATCTTGTCAGGTGCTTCTCAGCAACCACCCTATGATCTCATTTAGGTTACTTAGCAAACAGTAATATCAAAGCCCACCCAAATCCTATATGTGACTATTGTTAAAAACAATCGACCTGCGCCCACACATGAGTATGTCTTGCTTTTTGTGACTCCTGCTTGTGAAGAGTCACACACCTACACTCTCCTGGGTCTCTTTCCTTTTGAGTGCTCACTCCTTTCTTTGATCCTTGTACTTATTAAAATGTCTTTGTTAAACCCCATGTCTGTTTCATCAGCAGGGTGGTCCTGAGAGTCTTCCCTTGTTTGCTCTGAGTCGAGGTCCCTAAGATTTAGGGGAACTCTTCAGGCAGCTGGGTGTGACAGCGGAGAGCTGTGCCTCCTTTCTCTGCCCCGCAGAATGCTGACACAGGTCTTGGAGAAGCTAGAGGAGCATGCTGATGCACACTATGAGACACATACAGGTGTGGGATATCTACCCGATATCCCACAATGACTTCCTAAATCCCTCTCTGTTCTATTTCATATCTTCCCACATCACAGATGAGAAAATTAGGGTCCAGAGAGATAAAGCGTTATTGCACCAAGTTTACACAGCAGCAGAACCTGCATCGGAAAACAAATGTCCCTGTTTCAAGCCTTATGCATTCGATTAGAAATACTCACCCATTCAAGCCCTGAAGGAGCTAGTCTGCTGTGTGCAGAAGGACATGCTGCTGCTTTCAAAATCCTCTGTTTGACCTCTAAGGAGGGTGACAGCTCTGAGAAAGAAAATGACCTTCAGTGTGGTCAGAGAAGAGAAGAGGGAAATACACACAAACTTAACCTGGACTCCACAGACTTCCTGCATTAGGACACTCTCCCAGAATTACCAAGCACATTCTGTAATCCTTGACCCCCAATTGTTCTGTTTTTGGTAATCCATTGCCTTTGTCTATACCCGAGTCCCAGAAATAATTCACCCTCTTCACTCCATTGCCTGATTGCCTCCATCTTTCAAGTAAGGCTTCAGGAAACAGTTTGTAAATGTCCATTTGAAGAGCTCACTAAGCCGTTTGCTTTTGTTCCTGCCTGCTGTCTCCTCTCCAGTGTTGGGCCTTATTTGCACCTTCCCTTTAAAGCTGACAAAGAACCTAGAAAACACCCTTATGTAAAATTCTAAAGTTCACCTGGGTTTTTACGCCAGGTTTAATTACAAAAAGTGCTGCCCTTCTACAGGTCTGGCTTTTCAGAGGGCTCCATTATACAGAAGAGCAAGCAGATGCGCGGGCTGTAGTCAACCTCACTGGCAGTCTAATCCTCACCGAGCTGCCACTATTGAAACGCTGTAAATAGACAGAATATTCTCCAAAAAGGAAGCTGCCTCGAGGGCTGTGCCTGACTGATCTGACACACCCCAAGCAGAGCTTGTTGAATTAAGCAGATCTCTGCTTAGTGTCAGGGACATGGCAGTTGCTTGAAAAGGATCCACGAGTGAATAAGTTGAACCACCCACCTTCTCACCTTCATTCCCGTTCACCACTGTTGTCCATTCTGTTTACCTCTCCTCCATCCTGGCTCCGGGGCTCTGCACCCCTTTGGAGCACTTCTTGGGTACTTTTCAACCGGATTCAAGCTGGAGGGTGCAAAGCCTGACCTATCAGCTGTCTGCCTCTGTTCCCCTGTGCTCCTGAACTTGACTTTGGACAGACCTTGGGTGAGCCTCCTTCTGGGTGTCACTGCTCCTTCAGTTCAGGAATATTATCTTCATTTTTTCCCCGATTAGGTCTAGACCTAGTAACCACTTTCTACGTTATGATTTCCTGGACATCTTCTTGTCCTTTTGAGTCCCTTGAACTCTGTTCACGCCTCAGCATACTATTCTTGATTAAAGTCTTTAGCTGGACCAAATGAGTTTTATTTGAACCTTTGCCAAGATCCCACTGAGTTGTGAATAGTGATTTACCTCAGGGAAAACTAGCTTTGAAGCAATTCTGAACATACTGTTTTTACATTAATGAACAGTAAACACACAAATCAGTTCTCAAAAAGCAAAGTCTCAGTTATTGAAGTTTTACTTAAAAATATTATATGACTGTACACATCCACTTTTATGTAATATGCCAAGGGATAGGGCAGCTAGCATAGTTGAAAAGGTGTCAAATAACTACCAAGATTACTAATAAATGACAATTAGCTATTAGTTTGTACATGTATGTATTATAGAGAAGTATGTTACAGGTACATGCACACACATTATGTAATAAAATAGTGCCAATCAATCATTCATAAAATTGATATGTTCAGACTAGTACATTATCTGTGGCCCCACTTATCAGAAGAAGCAGCACTCTGTACGGTAGCTTCTTGAATTCAGAAGGTGGGGGTCTAAGGAGGGCTCAAACATAGACATACTTTAGTTTATATTATAGAGCAGCTTCAAGACACCTAGCAGCCAAAGCTATTAAGACACAGGCTTGAACTACGGTAGTTCTGTGGAGTCAATTTGATGGTGACTCTGGAGGTCACAATGAAAGTTCTCTCCCAGCCCATTGGCCTTGTCTTTCTCCACCTCACACTAGTTCATTATTATTATTCATCCTATTTTTCTTTCTCTAAAAGTAAGACATATCCAACAGGGAAAATATCAAAAACCTAGAGATAAGATAAAAGGGAAATAAAACCTAAAATGACCCATAATCTTTGCACACTGAGCAAACCGGGTTTTGCAGTTTGTTGTGTAGCCCTAAACTGATGAGTGATTGATAAACCAGCAGGGGAGGGGATGAACAGTGGATATTTTCTAGGGAAGAGCTAATCAAATGCACGTTTTTTAACTTGCTGTTTTCATTTAACATGTTTTAATAACTTTCTAGGTAATTGCCCATCTCTACGTACTATTTCTTATTTCTGAAAAACATTTGATTGTATAAATTTTTCATGGCTTGTCTATCCAACTCCCTGCTATTAGAGACATAGATTCTTCATGGAATCCCTCATTTTAAGTGATACTTTAGGAGATAGCTTTATAATCACTCTCCATTTCAATGGCAGACTCATTGCCATGCCAGAATCTTCCCATTGCAATAGCAGCAAGCGTTGCTTACCTTCCTTATGTATGAGAGTTAGTTGTAACTGCACCAAAATACTGGGATTTCAGCATCTACTCAATCTTAAGGAATGGGACCCATCTCTCCAATCCAACGCCTCTGTTGAAGCTGAATTATTCTGGTAGGAGGAATCCATTCCAACACATTCTGCAGCATTAATTAGGGGATCTTTAGTCATAAGTTAACATTGTCTGTGATGCTTCTCTTTCCTCATGAACACTAGCAACAAGAAGAAGGGAGATATGAACTCTTTTCTGATTTTTTTCAGTGTCCCCACTGGATAATTCACGACACCATCAGTTTCTGTCCAAAAAATTCATAGGCCATTACACATTTTGTAGTCTTGCCACATTAATATGACCACAGCCCAGCAATCCAGAGAATCACTGAAGAAAATATCAAGTCTCCACTTCTGGCCTGAGATTCACAGAGTGGCTGTATTGAAAACCCAGCTAGTAATGGCTGTTGCCTTTTGAATCACAATCAGGATAATTAAACTTCTGGAAATTTCCGTGCAAACCGCACCAGAGATACATATATTTCAAAAATGTGTATTTATTGAGTACCTTCTATGTATCTAAAGCTGTGGGAAGCGCTCATGTTACCATATGAAGGAGGAGTAACAGGTCCCTGCCCTCAGGCTCACATCCAAACTAGACTAATTAAATGACTTATTCATGCCACACACTTGGAACAGTGAGTGGCACTTAGTAGATACCATGTAAGTGGCATCTATTGGTAGCATCATTTCTATTATTTGTGGAATAAATGCAGGAAGGCAGGAATCCTAAAGGCTAAGCTATCAGCAGAATCTCACTCTAATTGCCGGGAGACATAAAGATCTGCGGAGAGGTAGGTGAAGGCAGAAATGAGTGAAGTTGTGTCAGGCAGCTTTGTGCAGATGTAAGCAGGCGAGGCCATTCGCTTCCAAGGAGAAAAGGTTTGCTAACTTCTTCAGAGGTTCAGTTCGTGACAACTTCGAGTTGTCACTGTCTCAATGCCACAAGAGACCTTCTATCCTCTTTAATGTTTCTCGTCTACATGGGATGCAGTCCTCTCTTGGTTTCTTTTCAGAGGCCCAGTGAGAAAGATAAACTGCACATGGATTTTAAGAAGAACATGAGTGAAGCCTAGAACCATCGTCATTATGCACATCGGTGAGCACATCTGAGGAGGAGCCCCTACCGCGTTTTGGTGGAAAGGGAATGTGTGAGGCGGTACTTGAAAAAAAATTCCTTGCCTTGCTCCTCCTTCTGTGTTTCCATTTTATTTCCATAATGAAGAAATACAAATTTCATTTCCTATACTTTTCTGGTTCCTTGCTTTCTTGGCTTAATTAAATCTGATATGTATAGGATTTTAACTATTTCTTCCCAGTGAAACAGGAAAACTTGTAATAGGAAGTTTCAAAGATTTTGCCAAAGTAGTTTGATTCCTCTTGAGGAATATAATTTTCATTGGAAAAGTTTCAATTCTATATTTTGGGGCGGGGGGAAGCTGTTCCAATTTAGCCTGATGCTTTTATGGGTTGGTTAAGAGTGGCATGCAGCCGGGTGCTAAGAAGGAAAGCGAATTTGGAGAGCGGTATTCCTGAGTACCCCACATGTCATAGCTCTGTGAGATTTAGCAAATTAACATTCTGCACAACTCAGTGTTCTCAGCTGTAAGAGGAGAAAGTCCGAGCCTGCTCCTGGGGAGCTGTGAGAGGAGAGCCTTTCACTGGGAAGGTTGGTAGATGTTTAAGATGAGCTGATGCTGGGTCCATCACTCTCTCTGCCCCTCTTTCATTATGCTGATTCCTGGCTCAAATAAATTTCATATTAATGTTAGCTTTCTTTTTTCTGCCAGTAAAGACTCCACTGATTCTCCAAGACTGACCTTTTCGAATATAATAAGGATAAGCTTCAGACAAAATACCAAAAGCAGCCCCTTGAAGTCATTTAGAAGGAACAAAAGGGGCAGATTTAGGAGAGTAGAGAAAAAGAATTATATTTCATTTGCAGTCTAATGTGTAGCGGTAGGTTTCTTCAGTCCTGTCCGGCCCTGCAGTCCTGCAGCCGCTTATAAAATAATCATTCAGAGGCTTAATATTATTTACAAACTGTATGGCCTATGGCAGGCTTCCTGTTAGCTAGCTCTTTCATCTTGAATTAACCCATTTCTATTAATCTGTGTTCTACCATGTGGCCATGCCATTACAGGTCTGCTGGCATCTTGCTGCTTCTTGGGCAGTGGCTAGGCATCTCTCCTTCCTCTCCTTTCTTCTCTCTATCTGCTTGGATTTCCACCTGCCTCTAAGCTGCCTTGCCATAGGTCAAAACAGCTTTATTGATTAGCCGAAGGGAACAACATGCATTCACAGCATACAAAAAGACACCCCACAGCACTAATGTGTTCATTGTGGTCTACAGGGTGGCAGAACACTAGTAGAAAAAAAATCACAACCCTTCTGGTCTGAGGAACGTGAAACTAGATCCAAGTGAATCAAAGTTCCTAAGAAGAGCTGGGCTGCTGGAAGGGTCAGAGAGCATCCTGAATTCAGAGCCCTTGGCTTGAGCTGAACCTTGAGCCACATATGTGCAGTGTCAATGGAAAGGAACTCAGGCGCAGAGAAAAGGTGGCTAGACAGGAAACAGCAGCCACCCCAAACAAGTGGAGATGTCAGCTAAATGATTTCCTGTTGGAGCTAGTAACAATCCATAGGTTCACCTAATTTTATAGTCACAGTGTCTAGAATGCAAAGCAAAGTCATTAAAGTCATGCAAATAACCAAAGGAAAGGATACATTCCCAAGAAAAAAGAAATATCAATGGAGACCGACCCTCGGATTATCCATACACTGGAATCAACCAAGAGTTGAAGCAGAGGTTAATGATTGTACTAGTGAAGGAATAGGAAATGTGTAATCAATGAGCAACAAGTGAAGAAACCTAGGGAATGAAAATGAAAAGAATTAATAAAACTAGACATTAGAAACATAATATCTGTGCTGAAACCATCTGGTCTTCTGCCTAGGCTCAGTGTGCTGGGCTCTGCTGACTCCCCATGGGAGACCTCGATTTGGGGGATGTGGGGATGCGGGGTGGCTTGGGAAAGAGGGCTGGAGGGTGGGAGAAGGGGGAGGGGGGATCTGTGGATAGTATGTAGAGTGAGTAGAAAATTTCTTAATAAAGAAAACAAAAGAACTCAAACAAAACAAAACAAAACAAAAACCAAACAAACAAATGACCATTACTGGAATAGGATTAGATATATGTGATATTCTCTGAAGGCTTGTTCTGTTGTATATCAATTGTATCTCTGTATATAGATGTATGGCCTATCTGATTAGGATAAGTACATAAATAACTAAAGTTACAAAAAAAGGAAACATAATATCTGAAAATTTCAAACAAAACAAAACCTTGAATTATAAACATACCAAAGGAATGACAGAGGATAGATAGGTAAACAGAAGGAAAATGGGTTTCCTGTTGTAGGATCTACGTTCTTACTGTTGTAATCTTATCACAGAAAACAAAACAACCAACCAACCAAACAACCCAACAGATAAAAGTGACTTAACAAAATCTGAAGATGCTCTTTAGTGCAGTGCTGGAGCCCATGGAGGCTGGGCCTCTGCCTACTCTTCCTCACGGCTGAGTCGCTGTCAGGCTCTGTCCCTTCACGTGTGGTGCCCCATTGTCCCCCAAGTCCCCTTCCTTTCTTTTGCAATAATTTATTGTGCCCGTTTTTCTCACTTAATATTAATAGCTATGTGGGAGCACAAAGAAAGCAAGAAAGCCTCTGAACACGGATACTGAATCAAGTTTTGTCCTGAGGGACACTTCCATACATCACTTGGCTTGTGGGAGCCAGTGCTAATTCATCCTTACAGGTTCAGTGTAACTGATGGACCTGCAGCCTTTAGGCAGATAAAATCTGAGGCTTCTTTCTAATGCACTTTGATATGCACATTTATATTTACACTTTCAAAAGCATGCGTTAGTTAGCTGGGTACCATAAGGCACAGTCTGAGATGCACAGACTATTGATAGGAAGAAAGAGCATAATGAAGCCAAGATGCAGATGCCTAAAAGCTCCCCAGGGAAATACTTTAGCAGCTGAGGTGGAGCTCAGAGAGTCAGGAAATCAAGGTGCACAGACAGGGGAACAGACCCTATTCAGAGAGGGCCATGATTTACTACAGAACACACTTGAGGGGTGCATCAAGGGATGGGAGAATGTAAATGATGCTATTTCAGTTCATCCTTTTAAAAGCAGTCTTGAGTCTTCTTTATTTAATTTTTTCATATATTTTGATCATGTTTCCTCCCACCTCTAGCTTCTTCTAGGTCCTTTCTACCTCCCTATCCACCTAACTTCATGTGGCCAAGAACCTGGGACCAGATAAGTCATGGGCCTAGGAGAAAACCTACTACTACTTTTCTACTAAAGGAACACAACAATATAAAATGAGTCCTGATGACATATTACTATAACAATAGATCATCTCATCGCTCAGCCCTCATAAGAGAAGCTTCTTATTGCTGTAGAAGGGGATTAACACAGAGACCCACAACTGGACAATGTGCAGAGAGTGAGAGACTTTGGAAAACTCAGTCCTAAATGGGATGTCTTTATCAAACCCTTCTCTTCAAGGCCCAAGGATCTATGTGGAAGAAGAGGCAGACAGACTGTAAGAGCCAGAGGTGGTGGACGACTCCAAGGAAACAGTGTCTTTCAGACACAGCAGGACCGATGCATACAGGAACTCACAGAGACCATGGCAGCATGCATAGGACCTGCACAAGTTCAAGTCACACGGAATCAGTATTGAGAGAGGGAAGTAGACACGTGGTCCTACTCCAAAGCTAGAAGCTATTTGGATTTGATAGTTGCTGGTAAAGGGAAATTAAAATTTCCCCAGTGGAATGCCACTGAGTATATCAACCACACTCCCAGGCAAGCCCCATAACCAGGAGTAGTTGGCCAACACAAACTCCATGTTTTCATATTCAATTTTTTTTCATATAATATATTTTTTCATGTTTTCCCCCTCCACTAGCTCCTCTAAGGTCCTTCTTTCTTCCATAGCCACACAACTTCATATGGCCAAGATTATAATGGTCACGGGCCTAGGAGAGAACTTACTATTATCTTGCAGAAGGAGCGTAGCAATAAAATGACTCCATCAAAGCCCCTGCATCAAGGCTCAGTGTGCTTGCCAGGCTCCCCGGGATTCTCCTGTCTCCACCTCTCACCTTGTCTAGGAAGAGTGGGACGATAGCTTGTAACTTCTGTACCCAACTTTATGTGGTTTCTGAGGATTTGAACTCAGGTCTTCACATGTACACAGTCTTCTGCTCACTGAGTCACTCCCCCAGTCCTAAATCTGTCACTTATTAGTGACATCGCATTGATTTAAAGATAATGTTTAAATTATATTACATGATGCCTAGTAAAAACGTAATTTCCTCTCATAGAATGCCCCCTGCATCCAATTCACCGTTTGCTGTTGGTTCTGTCTAGATGAAGTAAAATTTCCTGCAGGTTAGTGGCAGCAACATGCTAGAGCCTGCACTCTATTTGCCTAATCAGAAATGGTGCGGTCCAGCCTCTTCACTGTCCGCTTCCTCCAGCTGAAAGTCTGAAACGGCTGTACTGTGTTCCCACTGAGCAGAGGGGAGGGGCCGGTCTTGACATACTTGGTTTTAGCTTTTTTGCCATGTGTCTTCCCAACTCCCGCAGCATTCTTCACTCCCTTCTGCCTCCCTTTCTTTCTGTAGGTATTAAGATTTATTTTAAATTTAGCCATTTCAAAGTCTCCTTGGCATCCTAGAAATGTTGCACCATTAAATATGTGTTCACGAGTGCTCAAGCAGGCTGCCTTCCCTGCCAAGAAACAGAGCCCTGTAGGTGGGCAGGTGGAAGGGTGACAGACACCCAGCTGCCCGTGGCCTGCCGTCTTTACCTATGACAAGGACCACATTTTCTGAGCTCTAAATCAGGATGTGTGGTCTGACAAATACTTTCTTTCACAAGTTCTAATTTATTTTTAAATAAAGGCTTTTAAGGATATTAAATCACATGAATTTTAGGGAACAATCTCTTTGCTATGAAGAATAAAATCTTGTAGAAATTCAGGAAAAGCTCTCGGTGTCTTGAAGTGGAGCTTGAGTTGTCTGTGACAATTAGTATGGCAGCGTGGTTGGCAAGTCTCTGGGCTCTTCTGCTCTGTTCCGCTGTCGGGCATCCTTCCTTACCCCTCTCCTTTGGCATAGTCCCTCCCCATTCCAATCATATGACCTGGAGAGGGGACAGACATAGAGCCCCTCCTTCTGGTTAAAGAAACAGATCTGTGAGCAGCCCCTATTCGGTGCTTGGTCCCTTGGATGGACAAACAGGTCTGCTTTCACACACTCAGATGTAGGGTATGACTTCCTCTCTTTTGCTCTGGAGCAGTGTCTGTGGGGATGTGGATGGAACCCGCTGCTGCCCACTCTGGCTCCCACAGTGGGAAGTGTGTCTGCCAGGACTGAAAGAGGCCAGAAAGAGGCAGGGACAGTGATGAAGGGAAGTTTCCATGACAACGCCAAGCCACCAGCCCCAGCTGCTGCCTGACACCACAGACTACTTCCTTCTCTGCGTAGGAGCCAATTGATCTTTGAAAATTTTAAAACAATTATTATTATTATTATTAATTTTGTGTGTATGTGTGGACATGCCTCTGCTATGGTGCATGTTTGGAGAAGACCAGAATTTGATTTGGGGGCTTTCTTTCCGCCATGCAATTTCTGGGGCTGGAAATTGGGTGTCAAGCACTCTGAGCCATCTTGATGGCTCTCCATCTTTTAAAAAATGAGATATTTATTGAAACTGAAAGAAATCCAGTCAAAACACTTGAATGTCATACAGAGACCTTGGAAAACATGTTCCAACATGAGGGAAACTGACAGGAAGAGAGAGAAAAAAATGATCAGAGCAAGAGAAGAGGAGGCCTAGACTCAGAAGCCCTGGATCAGTGTCCAGTTCTGCCACATTCCAAAGATGGTGAACGTACACAGATTTATGTTGGTGTAAGGGTTTCATCCAGGGCACTTGGCCACATTGCTTTGGTCCTCGGGTAGCATAGAACATTAGGACAGGACTGTGTGGTAGAGAAGACTGCTCAACCATGCAGTAGGAAAGAGAGAGAAGTGAGGAGGATCTGGGGTCTAACAGATGATTCAGTGGCACATAATTGTCTAGGCTATAAATTTTAAAGGCTCTATCATTTTCACAAGCTGCCAATGGAAGCTCTGGCACATGGGCCTTTGGGAAACTTGTAAGATCCACTTACAGCGCATTCTCAGGTGCATGGTGAAGGCCTGTGAGATGACTGCTTCACATGTCAGAGCAGTGTAAAAACTCAGTAAAATGTTAAGTACTTGAAAATGACACTTACCCAGAGAACTTCACAATTAATAATAATAATAGTAATAGTAACAACAATAATAATAATAATAATAATAATAATAATAATAATAATGAATCCTTCAGATTGAAACAGACTTGAGAAGAAAAGATAGGATATTTATAGCTGGATTTTGAAAAAGGAATATAGAAACCCATCTTTAAAATTTCTGACTTTGTACTGAGTGTCATTGTTCAAGTAAAAATACATGTAACCTAGTGAGAACTCTAAAGCTGCGCACGAGGTAGAGAGGGGATCCAACGCTTGCAAGGTATCTGCAGCATCATCCACCCTGATTCAGCTCTGAGAATGGAATGTTGCTGTCCTTCTTTGCATTTGAAGAAAATGCAATCCAGAGCTTACATTCAAGGGCAAGTCTTATACAACCAGATCACTAGAAAACATCACCATTCAGATTGATCTTTGAAGCTGCAGTTTGAAGGTTAGATTATATATATATATATTTAGTTTTCTTGCCAGATTGTAAGAATCAAGCAATAATTTCAAGAAAACCATAGTTTATTTAAACAAATCTATTTGTGTATAATTTTCTATTAGATTTAATATCTAGTGCTTTCAAGGTTGGAAAGATGATACCATGTAACTGTGAGCCTTCTATCCAAGTGTGGTTCCCAACAGCCATGTCAGGTGGCTCATAGTTACATGGAACTTCAGTTCCCAAGAATCAGTCAAATTCTTTTGGCCTCTGTAGGAACTGCACCCATGTTATACACACACACACACACACACACACACACACACACACACATCAATTAAAAAAAGTCTAACGTTTAGGAACTATTAAGTTCCTAAAACTTTATTTTTTACTTTGTTTTTTATTATTAATTATATTTATTCATTTGCTTTTTGCCCACCTGAACTTTTCTCTCCCTCCTCTCCTCCCATTCCCTCCATCCACCTCCTCTCTCCAATCCACTCCTCCTCTGTTTCTGTTCTGAAAGGGGCAGGCCTTCCATGGTTGTCAACAAAGCATGGCGTATCAGGTTGAGGTAGGTCTAAGCTCCTCCCCTGTATTAAAGCTGGACAAAGCAACTCAGGATGAGGAATAGGTTCCTAGAAGCCAGCAAAGGCTCCCACCACTAGAGGCCTCACAAGTAGATCAAGCTACACAACCGTCACACATATGTAGAGGGCTTATGTTGGTTCCATGCAGGCTCCCTAGCTGTTGGTGCAGACTCTGTGAGCTCTTATGAGCCCAGGTAGGTTATTTCTGTGGGTTCCCTTGTGATGACTTTGACACTCCCATCACCCCCCCCCCAACACTTGTACAATCCTTCCTCCCTCTCTTCAGTAGAATTCTCCAAGCTTAGCCCAGTGCTTGACTGTGGATCTCTGCAGCTACTTCCATCAGTCACTGGATGAAGCCTCTCTGATGACAATTGGGGTAGTTACCAACGTAATTATAGGAGATTGCCAGTTCAGGCATCCTCTCCACTATTGCTAGGAGTCTTAAGTGGGGTCATCCTTGTAGACTCATGGGAGTTTCCCTTGAACCAGGTTTCTACCTGACTCCAAAATGCACCCTGACACCAAGACAATCTCTTTCATTATTCTCCTCCTCTATCCACTCTCCAAACCTAATTACTCATGTTCCCATTCCCACTAGCCCCCAGTCTACCCAGGAGATCTCTTCTATTTCTCCCTTCCCAGGGAAATCCATGCATCCTGTCTCTCTTTGGGCCTTCCTTGTTACCTAGCCTCTCTGGGGCTATGGATTGTTCTATGGTTATCCTTTACTTCACAGCTAGCATCCACTTATGGGTGAGCACATACCATGTTTGTCTTTCTAGGTCTGGGTTGCCTCACTTAGAATGATTTTTTTCTAGTTCTATCCATTTGTCTTCAAATTTCCTGATGTCATTGTTTTAAACAGCTGATTAATAGTCCATTATGTAAATGTACCACATTTTCTTTATCCATTCTTTGGTTGAGGGGCATCTAGGTTGTTTTCAGGTTCTGGTTATTATGAATAATGAACATAGTTGATATGAATGTAGTTGAGCAAGTATCATTGTGGAATGATTAAGCATCCTTTGGGTATATGCCCAAGCGAGGTAGATTGATTCCCCATTTTCTGAGAAACTGCCATACTGATTTCCAAAGTGGCTGTACAATTTTGCACTCCCACCAGCAGTGAAGAAGTATTTTCCTTGCTCCACGTCCTCTCTAGCATAAGCTGTCATCAGTGGTTTTAATCTTAGCCATTCCGACTGGTGTAAGATGGAATCTCAGAGTTGTTTTGATTTGCATTTCCCCTGATGGCTAAGGACCAATTCTTTTAGTGTCTCTCAGCCATTTGAGATTCTTCTGTTGAGAATTCTCTGTTTAGATCTGTACCCCATTTTAATGGGATTATTTGGTTTGTTGATGTCTAGTTTCTTGAGTTCTTTACATATTTTGCAGATCAGTCCTCTGTCAAATGTAGGGTTGGTGAAGGTTTTTTCCATTCTGTAGGCTGCCTTCTTGTCTCATTGACAGTGTCCTTTTCCTTACAGAGGCTTTTCAGTTTCATGAGGTCCTATTTATTAATTGTTGACCTCAGTGTCTGTGCTACTGGTGTTATATTCAGGAAGTTGTCTCCTCTGCCAATGTGTTCAAGGCTCTTCCCCACTTTCATCTCTATCAGGTTCAGTGTAACTGGATTTATGTTGAGGTCTTTGATCCACCTGGACTTGAGTTCCATGTAGTGTGATAGATAGGGATCTATTTGCATTATTCTACATGCTGACATTTAGTTATGCCAGCACCATTTATTAAAGATGCTTTCTTTTTTCCATTGTATAATTTTGGCTTCTTTGTCAAAAATCAGGTGTCCATAGGTATATGGCATCTTCTGGCCTCTGCAGGAACTACACCCATGTAGCACACACACACACACACACACACACACACACACACACACACACACACACACACACACCAATTAACATAAAAAGTCTAATGTTTTAGGAGCTATTAGGTTCCTAAAACTTTATTTTTCTTTATCTATGTGTCAAGAGTTGCAGAGGGTCTTTGAGTTTACTTGACTTAGAAGTGAATATTAGCTGCTAGTTATTGTCCTATGGATGTTGGTAAAATACATATGATTCCAGGACCGAGTCAAAAATCTTTATTACTTGCAGCAAAGAAGTAGTCATAGTTTCATGTTTTGTGTCTATTGGTTCCCACCTCACCCTACAAAGTCCTATGCAGGTGCCACAGACAGAAGGAGGCAGCAGCCATTTCCCTGTGATCTCCTAGTTTCTCAACAAATAGCAACCTAGATGTTTTGGTGGAAGGATTATAAACATATGAAGTGCCCCACCAGTTGACTCATCTAAAGGATAATCTTGAGCAGACCAGACTTAACTAGAAAGTCTGTAATGACAGCTTTGGGCTTTCTTGAGATAGAAACCATTTTTGTTGATTTGTAATGGATGTAGGAGGGCAGGTAGTCCTGGGCTGTATAAAAAAACAGGCTGAGTAAGCCATGGGGACCAGACAAGTAGCAACACTCCTTCATGGCCTTTGCTTGAGTTGAGTTCCTGCCTCCAGGTTCCTGCCCTGCTTGAGTTCCTGCCTTGGCTTCCTGAAACGGACTGTAATATGGGATACATAATCCTCCCCATGGTACTTCTGGTCTTTGTGTTTATTGCAGCAATAGAAACCTAAGATGGTGCCACAACTCATAAATGCCAGAGTAAGAATTATACTCTTTATTAAAGATATATTCAGTTAGTAAAACTGCCTTTTTAGGAAGAGAAGAATCAGTAAAGACCATTTAAATCCATAGCTATATCAGCTGGATCTGACCAAACAGGACAAAATTGAACAGGGATAGCTGAATCTTAAAACTGACACTAGCCCTCCTGCAACTACATCCTGCAGCTGAAGGTCAGTTCCAGTTGATGCAAAGACAGATCTCTTTGCCCTTGGTTTTCTAGTATAGCTTTGTGGGTTTCCTGGATGCCATTCTTTACCCTTAGAAAAATGACAGCTGGATTTCCTTCTTGCCAAGCCCCTCTGGCTCTGGCAGGGGACAAAAACACAACAATCCAATCACATTGTTGCTTTCTATTACGGCTTTACCATTCATAACCCTATGATTTTGACATTATTGAACTGCAACCATAATGTATCTGGAAGACACAGCAGGATAGAGAATTTGGTGGTAATTTTTGTTAATGCCAAGTCAACATAGTGTTAGTGCAGAATCATGGTGTTTAAAGCATCCTAAAATAGACCACAGTAGAAAAGTGTGGCAAATAGGGGGCGGGGGGGGGGGGGAACGCCTGCTTCCTCAAACAAAATGCCTTAGCAATTGTTTTAGTCTTAGCTAAAGCATATATGATTTTTGGCTTGTGTTTACTTCATGGGCCAATCATCAAACCCTGATGTGACTGTGAATAAAGATTTTGTAGAATGTGAAACACGAATTACAGAGATGACTATGGAAGCCTTGCAGATTCCAAAGAATAAGTGCCAGGATGGAAAAACATCTTGGCAGAAGCTGTGTTTAGAAGAGATGAAGTAGAGTAATTATCTATTAACTCTTCAGATGTTTGCCCTCTGCTTCTTTGAAGGAGAAATCAGGGATGATGAAATGTACCTTTATCTTCAACAATTTCTTTTTATGGTACATTGATGACTCCAGTTTATTTAAACATGTATTTCAGTTGATTCCTGACTTATTATTCAGAAGTTGATGTAACAACTTTACTGTATCAACCAGCCTAGCCAGGATAGAGACCACCAGCCTCTTCATTAGTTGTTTAGTGACATGAGGAGCCTCCAAATGTCCTAGAAGTAGACTTAATTCTCTCTCTCTCTCTCTCTCTCTCTCTCTCTCTCTCTCTCTCTCTCTCTCTCACACACACACACACACACACACACACACATACACACACATTTTAAAGGGGTGATTGACTTTAAGAAAAAGAATATTAAGAACAGAAGACACATGTATATTTATGATACTATTTCTTTCCATGAAGACAAATCGTCCCACTTCATGGAATGGCGCTTTATTAGGGACGGACAGTTGTTCTCAGCTATTGGAATGCTGGACAATCAGCAGCGGTTCTAGCCAAATGGCTGTGAGGAGACAAAGCCCACATCAAACCCCATTTTTGTGTCTTTGGCCACGGTGGTTGTGGCTTGTTGAACAAACACCAGTGGGACCGAGGAAGGAGGCTGGCTGAGAGCTACATTTCCTGCCTGCTTTTTGAGACTCTTCCCAAACCAATAGCGGAAGACCAGGTGACAAAACTGGGTTTTAATTTGCTCCAGTGACGATATTATGTGCAAAACCTCAGCTGCGATTGCTGTAATCATCTAGTTAAGCCTGGGACAATCCACAATTATTCTCTGAGACCCATCTGCCTTTTGTAGCTGCCAAACAGACAGTGGAATCAGGTTGTGGTTGGAATAATCGTCCTTGCCTCTCTCAGGTCTCTGGTGCTGGACTAATCTTTCCAGTGTCTCTGGAGACTCCACCTTACTTTGGGCTTATTATCTCAGAACTTCTGTTTGGGTCTTTGCACAGTTACAATCCTCATTCCTCAGTGTAGGGAACTAAGGGGATACTCTGCTGTTTATTTCTATAGAATGGCAGTTGAACCTGGGAGAATGGAGCCTAAAAATGAGGAAGACTAAAGAAAATTTCATGCAATAGCCAACTTTATTCAGAACATCACACAATTTATACCATGAGGATAAAGAAAGGTTGTCTGAGTAAAGTTCTCATGAGTTCAAGCTGTATATAACCACAAGGCCAAACTGCATGTGGCAAAAACATGTTTTTCCATAGAGGTATATAAACAAATAACAATAGCCAGTTGAAATGAATAATGTAAAGCAAACTCACTCTTACCCATTGTTGGACTGCACTCTGACACTCTGCTGGTTGTATTTATCAGTTCTCACTACATTTAGCGGGAGTGTAAAAGGAAATAGAGCACAAGAACTGAGTAAAACGAAGCACCTTTTCACACTATTGGGTTTGAGTAGGAATGCCCCTTAGGAACCATGTTTGGAACACTTGGTCCCCAGCTGGTAACATATCATAAGAGGGTGTAGATAATTGAGGACACAGGCATAACTGGAAGAAGTAGTGACAGGAGGCATACTTTTGAAGGTTAGACCAGGATGTAGCAAGCTATCATTGGATTGCCAGCCCCCAAATAATGATGTGGAGAGTTAAAATTAACTATAAAAACTTGGCCTTTAGGTTAGGATTTTCCCACTAGCTCTTATAAATTAAATTAACCTCCTCTTATTAATCTATATTCTGCCATGTGGCTCAGATCCCCATATGTGGGATCTCTTCAGTGACTCCCTAGCATCTCCCTGCCTTTCTTCTCCTCATGGTTCTCTCTCTCCTCAGAAATCCCACCTCTTCTCCCCTGCCTAGCCATTGGCCATTCAGCTCTTTATTAAACCAATCACAGTGACACATCTTCACAAATATTCCACAACGCCAGGTCCCCAGTCTCACGTCTTCTCTGCTTCCTGGCTTCGATGCTATAAATTTTCCTGTGATGACATGCCTTCCCCGTCATGACGGCCCCTCTGAAAATGAGAGTCAAACAAACATTTCCTCCACTTAAGTTGTCCTCAGGTATTTTGGTCACAACCAAAATAACAGTGAAACACGTCGTGAGCATCACATAGAGAGAAAGCATGCCTAGTTCCATGTCTCCTCTCCTCCTAAAAATGGGGACCCAGTAAAGGAGGGAGGCTGTATCCTAGGGCCACTCTACACAGGACTAATCACTGTATACATGATGAGTTCAGTGGGAAGAAGGTACCATGTTCAAATGGTAATCTGAGTGTTTAATAAAAGAGAATTTTACAAATGATGGTAGACTTGAAGAAAACTGGTAAATGTTGGAGCACTACCATGGGGGTCAACATCATTGGGTGGGGTTGAAGGGGAAAATTACTGGAGCCCAGAAAACTTGGTATCCCTCAGTGGGGATTGGATCCATTGCCCTACCTATGGCATAGAAAGGAAAGAACTTAGTGACAGGAGAACTTTTATGCTGGAATTAACACTGACTTCAGTATGCCATTATCATTTATTGGAAAGCAGAGGTCAATCTTGGGTATTTATCAGGCAATGCCCAACTTGTTTGCTGAGACAAGATCTCTCACTGGACTTGGACCTGCCAAGTGGACTAGGCTACCTGGCTGGTGAATGGCAGGGACCCACCTATCTCTGCCTCTCTAGTGCTTAGATTACAAGTATTCACCACCATGCCTAGCTCTTTTAAACATGGTCTCTGGGGATCAAATTCAGGTTCTCATTACTGTGTGGCAAACACTTCACTGAGCTATCTACCCAACCTCAATTTCTCCATTGTTTTTCTAATGTCATCCCTTTAACCAACCCTGGGAGAGCAACCCAAGAAGGCCTATGGTGTAGTCCATATAGAGCACCAAGCAGGGCAAAGACAACAGACAGATCTAGAGGTGCTAAAGGAAGTGGTCTAGAACATCTTTCCCCCAAGAGGCTGTCTCTGAGCACTCCATCACTCCCTGTCCTCCTCACTGGCCCTACCGTCCTATGGCACTCATCATTATCTGCATATGTAATCAGCCTGTGTTTATCTATGCCATGCCACATCATCTCCCTCTCTTTCAGATGGAACATATGCTCTCCTAGTACAGACCCACTTACTCATTTTTGTTCACAGATACTTCTAAACAGCCTAGTTCAGCAGCTGACACATAATAGGTAGTTCATAAATATGTAATGATGAGTGAAAATGGTGAATGGTGGGTAGGCAAAGAGAATCATGCACAACTACTTTATTATGTACTAGTGATATATCTCTTATTTTTTAGCTATCTTAGGAGATGGGGGGAGGGTGGGCAAAGAGCAGAAAGTGAAAGAAGCACCAGTAGACATTTATTCTACTTGGTAAATAGGAGAGAGAGAAATAGGACTTTGGCTTGTTTCCAGATAACTGCATAGGAGATAAGCAGAGGATTTTCTGAAGGAAACTGACCAGCATCTAAATGGGCCATACAGCCCAGTGAAATTATGCTGAGTCCTCTTTTTCCCAAGTATCCTTTTGCTCTCATTTTGCTCAATGTCTCCTTCTCCTTTGCTCAGCTGGTAGTGTGGGGAGGGGTATACATGGGAGCAAATGGAATGGAAGTTCTTGGGAAGAAGTCACTCTGGTAGTTTACTTACTCTCATAACCTGAATATACATATGCCAACAAAACAAAAAGATGCCAGTAACATAAGAACACAGGTGATCCAAGCACCTTTGTGTCTGCTGTGACAACTCTTGAAATAAGATAAAAGGCCCCTACCACTCTTGCTTGCCTGGCAAGTCTTTGTCTTCATTTAGAGATAATGGCATATCTTACCTAGAAAACATTATGGATTCAATTGTGCCCCTTCAGATTCATAGGTTAACACATCTCTTATCACATATCTTATCATGAGATTGCACATGGAGGTAGGGCCTTTAAATGAGGTAATGAGAGGGGAACTCTGACTCATTATAACTGATGTCCTTATAAAGGACAGTAGGGACAGAGGCATAGAGAACAGGCCATGTCAGAGTAGTGAGAAGGCAGCTGGTTACCTGCATGGAGGAAAGCAAACTGCCAACTCTGATACTGAGCAAAGAAATATCTGTTCTTTAAGCAACTCAAGAGTGTACTGTCTTGTTATAGCAGCCAAGCAATAAAGTAAGGGCCTTAGATGGGGTCCCAGTGCTGTGAGGGAAAGCAGACACAAGGCCCATCCCTAACCCAGAAGCTATCTCCACGTGAACTGCTCACAAAGGAAATATTAGTTTTCTCCACTGGAGTCTCAGTGGATATATAAATCACACTTAAGAGAAGACCCCATGTAGAGCAGTCGAGAGCCAACACAATGGTAATATTGGAGGTTTTTTGGTCTCACGATGCTTTGGGCATTTTCTTCCTTCCTCCCTTACTCCCTTCCTTCTTTCTTCCTTCCTTTCTTTTTTACCTTACTAATCTTTTCCTTATCTATTACAGTTTCTGGTTTTATTTTGATGGGTTTTTTGTGTGTGCAAATGTGTGAGTCTCTGCTTCTTGTGCTTTTTCTTGTATCTGCTTCTTGTGCTTTTTCTTAGGATTTTTGTTTGTTTGCTTGTTTGTTTTGTCCTATTCTGGTTGGTTTGTATTTTATCTTATTTTATTATTTAAATTTTTAGATTCCTGTTTGTATTCTAAGAGAGAGAGAGAGAGAGAGAGAGAGAGAGAGAGAGAGAGAGAGAGAGAGAAAGGATGTAGATTTTGTAAATGGGGAAGTGGGAGAGGAGCTGGGAGAGGGGAAACAGCCATCTGAATATATTGTATGAAAAGAGTTTATTTTTAATTTAAAAAGAGGAGTGTCAAAATTTTCCCATTAAGTGTGGCATGGCTGAATCAACCAACAGCCACTCCCACACCATGACATCCCCAAACTAAGCCTATGGCTTAACTCAGCTTCTCTCTCGTTCTCTCTCTCTCTCTCTCTCTCTCTCTCTCTCTCTCTCTCTCTCTCTCTCTCTCTCTCTCTCCTCCTTCTCCTCCTCCTCCTCTCCCCCTCTCTTTCATATACACTCTCTCACGTATATACACACACACACTCTAGGGGAAGGAGGGTATAGTAGACATTGGTGTGGCACTACTAAACAATCTCTTCCTCAAGTCCCACCTATGATTTGCAGGCATAATTATGCTCTTTGACTTTTAAAAGTTTGTTTGGTGGTCTTTTTCTTCAATTCATTAAGCTACCCAC
Organism: Peromyscus leucopus; assembly: GCF_004664715.2. Classification (NCBI taxonomy): domain Eukaryota; kingdom Metazoa; phylum Chordata; class Mammalia; order Rodentia; family Cricetidae; genus Peromyscus; species Peromyscus leucopus. The sequence goes on from NC_051067.1 coordinate 42,460,018, forward strand.
CTCTAGAAACAACATTTTCTTTTTTCTCTTGCTTGAGTTAATCAGAATCATGTTGGATACCAACAATATTTTCTATATGATTCTCTAGTAGCTTGAAAGTTTTTCTTCCACCAACTTCTGCCTAAGAATTAATTCTACTTTATGTTCTCATAAAATCTTAGCTCCCATAAGCAAAGTGTGTTTAACTGTTGGGTCCTGGAAAATGAGCCAATATGCAAGAGGGACAGAGGGGGAGATGTGTGGTCTTAATTAAAGGGTAGTTAGTCTGCCAGTGACCGCTGTGAAACAGGAACAAAACTTGACCTTAGAGACCAAAGGCTGTTTGGAATAGACTACATCTTTCCCTGGTAATGCTAGATAATGGATTTTCACCAGTTCTTCAATGAAATTAATATTAAAATCATATGTCTGGTCTTCTAAAAGTATGAGCATAATGATGTCTAAGTTAATAGTGTCCTAACTATATGTTATTTTCATTCCTTATATTTTATTGCACCTACAAGATCCAACAGTATGGCAATGCATTGTGATAAAAATATCACTTACATTCTAAGAGCCTGGCCTTTTGCTGGACCTCATAGTCAGAATTAACAATATACCTTGATGTCACTTAAAACTTAAGACTGCTATTCTACTGGATACTTAGCCTTTTTGTTTAACCTGCTTTTTAAGAGAACAATGTAACATTCAACATTACTTGTCTTGTATTTCTCATATAATCAGCTTTTACAACCTAAGCAAATGCATAGCTGTAATCTTATGCACTCTCCAATGACCCAGACCCAGAACAACACATGTGTATCATTTGCTGAAAGCAGCAAATACAGAGGTTGAAAGCAATCTTTTTAAATGAATATCTGCCATAAACGTTGTGTTCTCAGATGTTGATAAACATGATGTTTGTTATCTAGGTCACTCAGGGCCAGCTGGAGTCAATGACTTAATCCCTTGTAAAACTCTGTTAAATATTCCTGTAAAATGTCCCTCATTCCTTGCCCATGTGATGCTTTCTGTGCTGTTGGATAAAGACGGAGCAAAGTCCTTTGGTGGGAACAGACGCGCATAGTCTCTCTCTCTCTCTCTCTCTCTCTCTCTCTCTCTCTCTCTCTCTCTCTCTCTCACACACACACACACACACACACACACACACACACACACAGATCCAGACACAGGGACAGAGTCACAAGACAGCCTTCAGTTGTGCACAGATTCCGACAACTAACACACGGAGGACAGAAGACACAGAGAGTGTGAAGTAGAGAATTCCAGTCTTGACTCTCTCTTGGTTAAATCACTGTTATTTCTCTCCTCAATGCAACACAGATGCATTATTGATGACTCAGAGTTAATCACTAATGAGTTTAATACATGCAGAACAGTTTAAGAATGAGCTCAGGTAATGTAAGATCTATTAACACCCTAACCACAGCTTCCAACATTTGTGCTAGGAAAGCCAACCTGACAGAAAGGCCTCTGCATGGAGCCTCTTTCTGTCTGGGCATGCTCCACCAGCAGGGCTGACTTCACAGGCAGACAGCCAAAAGCCAAGCTTAGAAAGACCCACACTTTGCTTCATGCTCTGCTATAGCCACGGACATTTAGAATTTTTCTATGAACTTGTGTTTTATACACCCAGCGGTACACTGGAGGGTAGGCAATAAACAGAGTGCACTGTACTCCAAGTCGGCATAAAGCCTTTTGAGATGCACCATGAGTAGAGGCTCCTAGCTGATCCACGTGCCAGGGAACTCAGCTGACACAGGTGAGTGCCAAATCAGTGCTCTGCCTACAGCTGGTAGATGAGGTCTAGACAGCCGCAGGAGAGCATGCTCCGTCTTCCACTCAGAGCTTGCTATATTCCTACATAGAAGACAATGGATTTCCAAGAAATATGAGCAGCCAAGGGGCCCTAGCAAACACTTTCTTCCCCTCCTATTTTTCTGCACCAGGTCACCATATCCTAAAAGATGATGACTTCAAGTGAAGTGGACAAGACAAGAACTCTCTTTCTTTTCAGTCTTGCCTTCCTTGTCAGTAACTGGCGTTTGGTGCTGGGAGAACCTATGCTTTTTAAGAAGCCAAAGAAGAACAGGGGTTTTTTCTTTGTTTCTGTTGTGCAGTGCATCAGGGAAAGTGGAATCTATGCGAGTATATGCTCTGGAACTTGAGTCATGATTTTGGAGATTCCATAAACTTAAACATGTTTTTCTGTTTGCATTTACACCTTATAATTACATTTAAAGATTTATTGCACAAAACAAATATGAACGGTAAAAACTCAAGATAACAATGGAGACGTTTAGTTTTTACTACCTTTAGAATAATACTAAACAAACAAATTTTTCAAAAGCATTAACAAGACAGCATATAAACTATAGAAGAAAAAAGGCTTTTATTGTAGAATTTCAATGATACAAATTTTTTCTTCTTTGGAACAAAGGGCCCCACATTTTCCTTTTTTTGTTGGGAACTATCAATTAGACAGCAAGCCGGTACCCGTGAATGCACAGACTATCAGTTCACTGGGCTTTAGGACACTTGGTCTGTGATATGAGGAGGGTGGGGATGGAAGTTCAGAAACCACATGAACATTATAAACAGTTTGCAGAGAATCTGGATGGTGACATGAGCTAGTGTCCGTTTGCAATGCACTTCAGACAAGCCACAAGGAACACCCAGGGCAGCATGACAAAACAATGCAAGCTAGTATAAAGTTTAGTTCCTCCCTTTAGCTTGAGTTACAGCTATTTCATCTGAAAAGCAATGTTGGAGAAAGGCTCTCTCCTCTTAGAGCAGTTGATAACCTCCTGTCGATTACTCCAGTTCAATATGGGAATGCATTTCTGCACAAAAGCTGACATGCTTGCTCTCAGGAAAGCCAAGGAATGATGCAATAGATCAATTGATTTGTCAAGCCTGGGCAGACAGAAGCAATTTCCTTGGCTAGACTTAGTTAATGCAGATGGCTGGTTCCTTTACCCTTTAATCCACCTAACAGCGGCCGTGGGTTATGCTCCCACGAGGATGTCACTGTTTGGACGGCTCTGGGCTCTTTCTTTAAGCATCTTGGAGAAGAAATTAAGCAGTACAGTGGAATCCATTGACAGGGTGAGTGTGTCTGGATGAACAGTTAGGTCAGTAACATGCCTGCTGGGCATCAGTTAAAGTGCAGATTCTGGGATCATTTTCTGTCCAACCACAAATGCCACATCTGCCAGTGCATATAAAGAGATGATCACAAAGAACACGTCATTCATTGCCTGCTGATTCTTCATGCCTAGAGTGCCAGCTCCTGGTCTGAGTGTCTGCAGGGCGGAGCTGTTAGAATATGTGCTGATCCAGGGCGCTGCAGCTTAACTGCAGTCTGCCCTGTTTCAGGCCTCCTCTGCTCCCACTCCCTTTCTTATCTCTGTATTTGAAGTCAGAAAGGGAAGAGGAAAGAGCAGATTCCCACCCCTACAAATATAGAAATTCACAAATATATCCAAGTGTCTTTTAAAGACGGAGCTGCATTCTGAGATTGTGTAGATAGTGTAAGATCATACTAGCACAGAAACTAACGTGAATGGTTTGCTTAGGTCAGCCACTCACTGTGGACCTTTGAGGCAATCAAGAGGTGTGGCTGACAGAGATATGCGAGGCTGCCAGCAGCACAGAACAACAGACTGGTTTTTTTTTTTTTTTTTTTTTTTTTTTTTTTTTTTTTTTTACCATAAACCTTTTAATAAGTAGGAATATAGTCTAAAACAATGACAAAAAGCAGAAACATAGAAACAAAAACACAGGTGCTGGTAATCATTATCCAGTGTTACTATGCAACACTTCTACTAGGCAACTGGTAGCTTGGTGGGTTTGTTTCCACAATCATTACTGCACATATATGGGATGTGCTGTGATCGTGGGACAGCTGTAACATCACTAGGTGACGGCTCTGTTATAATCCCATGGAGTCACCTCCTATAGGGGGTTGGCTGCTAAGTATGATGTCATCATCAGCTTGCAAGTGCTCTTATTTTACTCTTTTTCATGAAATGCTCCAGACATTGCTGGTCCCATATGAGAGAGGAGGACTGAGCACTCTATTATTGACATTCCATCTACAACCTCTCCTTTCCTACAGTATTCTGACAACCGCAAGTAACACACAGTTCCCTGCTTACACCACAGAGTCCTTCACTTTGCATACTTTCCCACACTGCTCTCTCCAGTGAAACTGCTTGGATGTCCTCCTCCTCTTCAGGGACGGGTGTTCCTCTAACCCATTTCATCTTCTAGGTTACATAGAAGACTATGTTTCAAGTCTCCTTGGCTATTGGTGTGGCCATGTGACTGAGTTCTAGTCCACAGAATGTGAGCAGCAGCACTGCATGACCCATATGGACCTCCCACCCAAGATCCTCCAAGCTCTTCTCCTCTTAGATTATAAGGACCAGGAAGTCCTGAAACTTACCATAGAGTAAACTTACCATAGAGTAAAGGCCTGGGGAAGGAAGCCATCTAGATTCTTCTATCACCATATAAAGGACAGCCACCTACTGAAGATAAGGATCACTGTACATAGATTTTTGCCTCGACAATAAATGAAGTTTCATTATGCTCAGGAACTGATTTCTAACAACTTTGATATTCCTGGGAATTATACAGTTGTAACCCAGGTGTCATTCAGCAAGATGGAGCCTCCCTGTTCCTTGGCATTTGATTTCAAAGGCTGAAATACAAATAAAGGGCTTTCCTCTGCTCACTAACATCTGGTTTCTAGAAAGATTTACAGGGATCTTGGTCACCTGTGTTTCTTAGAACATTGTTGACTTTTTCTGTGTTGACCACAAGCTCAGGTATGAATGGAAAGTGGGACTGAGTGCACTGCTTATTCAGTGGCCACTGTAACATTATTCCTTTGTCTCATTTTGAGTCTTGCCAAACCCCCACAGAATGAGTCCCTGGCATTCTATGCTAATGATGCTTTACAATGCTCTATGAGGATAAGCAGAAAAAGAACACACGCATATCACATGTATCCTTCATGCTATATCACATTCTTCAGCATCCCATGAGCCTCATTCACAAAAAAGTACTCAAAATCAAAATTATTCCTAATTTTAAGAGAGTACAGTTGCAGCATTAAATCTCTATGCAGTGCTTCTTGAGCTAGGGTCTCTATGTGACTGCTACAGGAGGTTATAGAAGGTGAAATAGCCATGGCGAAGGACACCTCTCTTCTATGCTGTATAACAACTTCCCCTGCATTGAACAGAACCATCTATCTCGTAAGTGATCGAATTAAAATTTAGGAAGTGTCCTAGTTTACTTTCTTTTGTCATGATAAAACAGTGACCAAAAGCAACTTGGGAGGGAAAGGGTTGATTTCATCTTACAACTTCCAGGTCACAGTCTGTCACTGAAAGAAGTTAGGGCAGAAACTTGGAGGCAGGAACTGAAGCAGAGACCATGGAAAAATACAATTTATTGGCTTGATCCACTGGCTTACTCAGCTACATTTCTTGTACAGTCCAGGCCAACTTGCCCAAGAATGGCACCACTTACAGTGATCTGAACCTTCACACATCAAGTCCCAACCAAAAAAATGCCCCACAAACCAGTCTGATGGACACAATTTCTCAAGTGATAGTCCTTCTTACTAGCTAACTCTAGTTTATTGAAAAACAAAAACTAACCAGCACAGGAGATAAACAATCCACAAGTCTTAGGAAGTCCTGAAACTTAGCAGTTTTACAATGCCTCTCCTTCACTAAGGTCACATAAGCAGCAAGGACTGCTGTGGAGAGGAGACTCCCTAACTTTTGGAGATAACTGAAAGTCATCCAGAGAGCTTTAGGGTTGCAGCTTTCATAAGTCATCACCAGGGCTGGTATGGGTTTTTCTGTGGTGCAGCTACCTCTGAGTCATCCATGCTCTGATAAGTAACCCCTCACCCCACACTACTGTAAATAGCTCCAATAAGCTAATTGAGTCACCAAGTTGGCGTTTGATAGAATTGTTCCTTTCATCTGTTATTTATGCCCTGTCTGGATGAGTGGAGCCTGTTTGTGTATGGCCAGGAAAAGTCGTACAAACCTGTAGGCAGCAGGCCAAGCATCTAAGTAAGGTCTGCAAAAAGGGAGCTACTGAGAAGGGATTACTAGAGACTGCTTAATCTACTTAATTAATAAGACTCTGCAAAGTCCTTTCACAATCTTCCACTGAAATTGAAGGTGTTTTTGTGAGGCAGCTTTCCTTTGAGGGGATGTGACTCAGTGCTGAGTCATGACTCAAGCCTCATGAAGGACAAAAACTATGTCCAGAAGCTGGGACACTGGCAGACAGGTTACAACTCTCAGATTTGGAGTGAGGATTCTCACAACAGTGAACTTCAAGTTGAGCGATTTTATATCCTTTGTCCAATTTGTCACTGGGTACTTATCCCCAGCCTTTTGCCCTCTTTGAAGCCTCACTGCCTGCCTCTTCTCATGGATTCAACCTCTTCCATTTATCTTAGTTCTTCCCTCTTGGATGGCCTTTAAAAACAGAAACGATTTCCCATTTACTAGTAGAAGAATTACTTCCTCCTGGAATGACTATTAATTGATTACTTGCCTAAAAACAAGCTGGTTTATTTCCTTATAGAATTTAATTATCAGCATTTACATATTTTTCTCCCTAGTTCCTGGCTACCTGACATCCTTCACATGGAACCCCCATAAGCCATTTCACATCCCCCTGTATGGGTTTGGGTTCTCTTCTCTGGTCTTCTTTAAAGTCAAGTGTAGATCACACATATTCAAATACAAATGTGTATGCCTATTGTCTAAGACAATATTGTCTAAGACAACTAGACACTGGTTAAAAATGGGGAAACATTTTATTCAATAACTACTAATGTAGGGAAAGAGCTGAGCTCTGCATGGATTTTCATGGGAAGACTGGCCTCATTAAAGGGAAGAGTGAATGAATAGAGACAAGATAAACAGAGAGGCTCAGTGAAGAGGGAAGAGAAGCATCACAATAGGTTGGTGATTGAAATGCTATTAGGAAGCTATGTCCCTGAGCTGGCAATTGTGAAAGTTAGAACTCTGACCTCCTATAGAAGTTGCAGAGGGGCCAGCTCTAACCTTTCTGATGAGCACAGTTCAAAGACATGGCTCTCAGGATCTGAGATTTCTCCAGCATTGGAGGGGATTCAAAGCCACAATGTGAGCTTTTTATTTTGTACTTCTTTCAGTTATTCTTATCTTTTCAATAAATTTAATGTACATATTTAATATATCCATGATTCCATGAGATACATATGCATATTTGTGTATATAAAATGCTAATATAGTGAAATACATGAACAGATACCATGTCACATATTTATTGCCTATCTTAATTTTGGCAAGATCATTCTTCTCATGAAGTAGGAAACCAGAGTAGATCACTGTATTACTAACCATGGCCCTCATGCAGGGTAAACATATCTAAGTTCTTTCCAAAGTGTTCTAAAAAAGGAAGGATCACACATGAAGATTTCATCAGAACAAGAACTAAATTTTGTCAGTGATTCTAAGCTCCTTCTAGCAGGAACTTAAAAGAAAGTCAGGGTCATATTGGGCACATGGATACTGTGCATAAGTTCCTCTGTCTTGTATTCTTGCTTGAGTCCATTTTAGGTTTGACTAGAATTTGATCTTCATGATGGAAAGCCCCATGGAAAATTACCCAACCCTACTCTAGGAACCTGAGGTTAAAATTCCCCAACTAACTTATCTTACCTTCTGTTTAACTGCCTGCTTATGCAACCCCCAACTCCAGCTAACATCTTATCTTGGCTTCTGTTAAGCTGCTTGCTTACACAAGACCTCCCCTTGCAGCTGCCAAGTAAGATAACAGGAAGTGTTTTTATGCCTTTAAAAATCCCTTACTCTTCTTCAGTTGAAGGGCATCTAGGTTGTTTCCAGGTTCTGGCTATTACAAATAATGTTGCTTTGAACATAGCTGAGCATGTGTCCTTGTGGTATGATTGAGCATTCCTTGAGTATATGCCCAAGAGTGGTATAGCTGGGTCTTGAGGGAGGTTGATTCTCAATTTTCTAAGAAAGCACTATATTGATTTCCAAAATGGCTGTACAAGTTTGCATTCTCACCAACAGTGGAGGAGTGTTCCCCTTGCTCCACATCCTCTCCAACATAAGCTGTCTTCAGTGTTTTTGATCTTAGTCATTCTGACAGGTGTAAGATTGTACCTCAGAGTCATTTTGACTTGCATTTCCCTGATGATTAAGCATGTTGAGCAATTCCTTAAATGTCTTTCAGCCATTTGAGCTTCCTCTGTTGAGAATTCTCTGTTTAGCTCTATAGCCCATTTTTCAATTGGACTGTTGAGTATTTTGATATCTAATTTCTTGAGTTCTTTATATATTCTGGATATCAGCCCTCTGTCAGATGTGGGGTTAGTGAAGATCTTTTCCCATTCTATAGGCTGTTGTTTTGTCTTATTGACTGTGTCCTTTGCCCTACAAAAGCTTCTCAGTTTCCATTTATTAATTGTTTCTCTCAGTGTCTGTGCTACTGGTGTTATGGATAAATAAAATGTGGTACTCAGCAGAGAAAAACAATGACATCATGCGGTTTGCAGGCAAATGGATAGAACTAGAAAATATCATCCTGAGTAAGGTAACCCAGACTCAGAAAGACAAACATGGTATGTACTCACTCATAAGTGGATACTAGATGTAAAGCAAAGGATAACCAGACTGCAACTCACAACTCCAGGGAGGCTACCTAGTAAAGAGGACCCTAAGAAAGACCCAGGTATTGCCCAGTGACAGAGAAATGGATGAGATCTACATGAGCAAACTGGGGGTGAGGGCGGTAATGGAGGGCAAGGGTTGGGGGAAAGAGAGCTTAGGGGAGCAGGAGGTCCCAGCTGGATCAGGAATAGAGTGGGAGAACAAGAAAAGAGACACCATGATAAATGAAGACCCCAGGGGAATAGGAAGAAGCAGAGTGCTGGAGAGGGCCCCAGAAATCCACAAAGATACCTCCACTATAGACTACTGGCAATGGTCGAGAGAGTGTCTGAGCTGACCTACTCTGGTGATTGGATGGCCAAACACCCTAACTGTCATGATAGAACCCTCATCAAGTGACTGGTGGAAGCAAATGCAGAGATCCACGGCCGAGCCCCAGATGGAGCTCCCAATCGGCAAGAGAGAGGAGGGATTATATGAGCAAGAGACATTGAGACCATGATTGGAAAAAGCACAGGGACAAATAGCCAAACTAGCAGAAACACATAAACTGTGAACCAAAAGCTGAGGAGCCTCCATGGGACAGGACCAGGCCCTCTGGATAAGTGAGACAGTTGATTAGCTTGAACTGTTTAGGAGGCCCCTAGGCAGTGGGACCCATACCTGTCCTTGGTGCATGAGCTGGCTTTTTGGAACCTAGGGCCCATGCTGAGACACTTTGCTCAGCCTTGGTGCAGGGAGATGGGGACTGGATCTACCAGGCTGGGCTGAATCCCCAGGGGAGACATTGCCTTGGAGGATGTGGGAATGGGGGGTGAGTTGGGGGAGGAAGGCTGGGAGGTGGGAGGAGGGAGGACAGGGGAATCCATGGCGATATGTGAAATTAAATTAATTATAAAATAAAAATACTTATTTCAAATGAAAAAAAAAAACAAAAAACAAAAAACAAAACAACAACAACAACAAAAAAAACAGATGGCCCAGTTGATCCAGCATCCAGAACAGCTTCAAGGCTGCTGGCTGAGATGATCCAGCCTCACAAAATACTCCAGCCAAGACAAAAAAAAAAAAAAATTCCTTACTCTAAGTTACTGTCGTTACACTTAAGTCTTAAATACCTGAGTGTAATCCCAGCCAGCTGGATTAAAGACTTTCAAGTGGTGATAAACTGTATCTGAGTAGTCTTCTCTGGGGAGCTCTGCATAATAATAATAAAAAAAACCAAACTACTGTTTGGTGTCTTTTGTGTAGAGGTTGAGTCTGAATCATTGCATGCCAAGAGTTCTATAGTTCTCAAAACCCTCCACATTGACATAAACATGTTAAGGCTGCATATGGATGTTTTCAGTGAACTTCTAAACATTATCAAACCATAGGTATATACTAACATATAAAAGAGAAGTGCCATGCTTCATAGTTCACAAGGATTACCTTATCTTAGAAGCTTATAAAATCTTTCTCCAGGGGTATCCATTGATGGCATCTATAAGCCAAAAGATTGGTGATTTGGAAACCTAGAGTGCAGGCATCAGCCTCCTCTGGACCACAGTTCCACGTGCTAATCCTGTTGAAACAATTCCCAGAAGATTCTGCCTTAATGATGCAGGACTCCTCTTGATCAGAGTTGATTCTCCAGCCCTAGATAACCAGCATTAATTGTTCCAGCAAAATAATGGTTTGATTTCAGTAGTGCTGGTCTCCTGTTAATTGGCGCTGGCCAGAACCACAACTTCTTAACCCAAAGTATGACACTAATGGCCCAAGTAGAGTATTTGCTCATCTCTGAAACTTCACAAGTTTCACAAGTCCAGCCTCCGTCATGCGCATTGCTCTCAGCATTGTCTTTCTAGTTCCCACAGAACAACTTACCAAGCTTTGAGCACTTAATAGATCTTCCATCCCAAGTTTCAAATGCCACCACAATACTCCCCCAAACAGATGGTCAGGTCTGCCACAGAAATACTCCAAGACTTGGTACCAATTTTTAGCTTAGGTATGGTTCCTATTGCTGTGATAAAACACCCCCAAAGCAACTTAGGAAGTAAAGGGTTTATTTTGTCTTACAGTTTATAATTTACCACCTAGAGAAGCCAGGTCAGGAACTCAAGGCAGGAATAGTTGTGAAGGCCATGGAGGAGTGATATCAGACAAAGACCCAACAAAAAGTAAAATTACAGGCCAACATTTCTGATGAACATGCATGCAAAAATTCTCAGTAAAATATTTTCAAACTGAATTCAAGAACACATCAAAGAGATTATCCGATATAAGCAAGTTGTCTTCATCCCAGAAATGCAGGAATGATTTAACATATGTGAATCAATAAACATAATCCACCACATAAAAATGCTCAAGAACAGAAAGCAAATGAACATCTCATCACATGCAGAAAAGACCTTTGACAAAATCTAACCTCCCTTAATGGAAGAAGAAATTGCTATAGAATCTAAGAAAAAGGAGACACATCTCAATATAATAAAGATAATAAAGCAAGCTCACAGCCAACATCTTGCTAAACAATGAAAAACTCAAAGCTTTCCCACCAAACTCAGGAACAAAACAAGGATGTCCATTCTCCAACAACCCACATAATGCTGAAAGTATTAAGTAGGGCAATAAAGATAAGTGAAGAAGATAAAGGGCATACATATAGGAAATGAAGAATTCAAAATATTCTTATTTACAAGTGATATTATTTTGCACATTAGAGGTGTGCAAAATCAAAAATTTCCTACAGATCAAAAACACACTCTGTAAAGTGGCAGGATACAAAATTAACACAAAATCAATAGCCTTCTTATACAGAAATGAAAATATAGCAAGTATGAAATCAGAAAAATAATACCATTAACAATTGCTTCAAAATATCTTGGAATAAATCTAACCAAATAAATGAAAGACTTGTCCAATGAAAACTTTAAGATATTGAAAAAAAAAATTTAAGAAGATACCAGAAACAAAAGATTTTCCATGCTCATGGAATGGAAGGATTAATATTGTGAAAATGGCCATCTTTCCAAAAGCAATCTATGGAGTCAATGCAATCCCAAACAAATTTTCAACACAATTCTTCATAGAAATTGGAAAAACAATCTTGAATTTCATATGGAAGCGTAAAAGACTCAGAATAATGAAAACAATCATGAACAATAACTGAACAGCTGGAGGTATCATCATCCCAAATAACGAGTTTTTGCTATAGAACTATAGTAATAAAAACAGCCTGGTCCTGGCACAAAAACATACATATTGATCAACAAAATAAAATTGAGGATGCACATATAAGCCTGAACTAGTGTAGTCACTTCATCTTTTACTAAGAGACCAACAATGAATGTAGAAAAAGGCAGTATCTTCAACAAATGATGCTGGTCAATGGAAGGCTTCATGTAAAAGAATGCAAATAGATTCATATTTGTCACCCGACACAAAACTCATCTCCAAATGGATCAAGGACCTTAACATAAGACCTGATATCTTAAATCAGACACAAGAGAAAGTAAGGAATGTATTTGAACCCATTGGCACAGGAAAGGACTTTCTGAACAGGACCCTAATAACACAGTCATTAAGACCAACAATTAATAAATGGGAATGTATAAAACTAAAAATCTATATAGCAAAGAAAAGAGACAGCTTACAAAATGGAAAAGTATCTTTGCAACATATACACCTGATAGAGGGTTAGTATCTAAGATATACAAATAAAAAATTAAACATCAAGGAAACAAATAACCTAATTTTGAAATAGGGCATAGAATAAAATAGTTTTCAAAAGGTAAAATACAAATGGCTGAGAAACAATTTTGAAAATACTCAACATCCCTACTTCTTAGGGAAATGCAAATTAAAAGTACTCTGAGACACCACCTTACTCCAATCAGAATGTCTAAGGTAAAAAATACAAGTGATAAATTTTATAGTGGATTTGGGGAAACAGGAACACTTAGTCACTGCTCATGGGAATGCAAACTGGTGCAAAAACTATGGAAATCAGTGTGCAAGTTTCTCAAAAAGTTAGTAATAGAGCTACTCCACGACCCAGATATACCATTCTTGAGTATATAACAAAGGACTCCATACCCTGCTGTGTATGAGATGCGACAGATACCTGCTCATCCATGGTCATTGCTATTCTAGTCACAATTGATATGAAACGGAAAAAAACCAATATCCATCAACTGGTAAATGGATAATAAAAATGTAGTATATTTTCACAGCAGAGTGTTATTCAGCTATTAATAAAGTGAAATTTGTGGGTAATGGATGGAGCTAGAAACAGTTATCTGAACAAAGAACCCTATCCCAGAATGGCAAATGCTGTAAACGTTCTCTCATTTGTGTATGTTATCCTCGACTCTTCAGACATGTGTGTTCCATTTAGAATAACTACAGAGATCAAGAAATTAGTAAGGGGCCATGATGGAGGAATTTTAAAGGAGGGTGTTATAACACAAAGATATATAGTAGAAAAAGGGAAAATTGTACAGGAAGGGTCTATTTAGGGAGGCGACAGAAGGGCAGTGTAGAGCAGGAATTATGTGGAGGGATAACTAACACTAAAGACCTTTTGAGAAAGTCATATGAAAACTTACTGCTGCAGAATGTTCTTTCTAAAATAAGATTTATTTATTTATTACATATATAGTGTTCTGTCTGCATGTATGCCTGTATGCCAGAAGAGGGCTTCAGATCTCATTATAGATGGTTGTGAGCCACTGTGTGGTTTCAGGGAACTGAACTTAAGACCTCTGAAAGAGTAGTCAGTGCTCTTAACTTCTGAGCCACCTCTCCAGCCCTCAGAAAGTTCTTAAAATATATACATGTATAAAAAGGTTAAATGGAGTTACCTTATCACAAGGCAATAATGCCCCTACTAGACAACATGACTAACAAATAAAAATTCCAGTGCTAAGAACTGATTATCTTCTTTGAAATCGTTGGTCAATAAAGTCAAATAGATCCACAAAGTCTATTGTCAGTTCTCTGAGTTGCCTTCCAGAACTTGACAGTAAGACCCTATAGCTGAACACACTACACCCTTGAATCATAAAACATGGGGAAATCAAGTTGGTGCTCACACAGAAGCTGCATCACTATTAGAGAGCTTCCACAATGCACGAAAGTGCTATGCATGCTACTGGAGGAAGAAAGGAACCACCAGTCTCATTTAGCTGTGAAACCTGTGGCCTACAACAATGGCAGGTCTGGCAAGAGATGTCCAGTGGTGCAACACCGGCATAAATGTCATGGGAGTAACAAGCCACTTTCTGGTTGGACTTGAGGCCCATTCGACAAGGGGCCTAGGCTAGTCTTATGCCAACTTGATGGAAGCTGGAGACATCAGAGAAGAGGGATCCACAGCTGAGAAAATGCCTCCACAAGATCTGGATGTGAGCAAGCCTGTAAAGCATTTTCTTAATTGGTGATTCATGAGGAAGGGTCCAGCCCGTTGTGGGTGGGAACTCCCCTGTACTGGCAGTCCTCCTGGGTTCTATAAGAAAGCAGGTTGAGCAAGCCACGGAGACCAAGCCAGTAAGCAGCACTTTTCTATGACCTCTACATCCGCTCCTGACTCCATGTTCCTGCCCTTCCTGAGTTCTTGTCCTGATATCCTTTGATGACAGATTGTGATGTGGAAGGCAAATGAACCCTTTCCTCCTCAAGTTGCTCTGGTCATGGTGTTTCATCATAGCAATAATAATCCTAACTAAGACAACTACATACTGAATTCCAGGCCACTTTGGCATGCAGAGTGAGACTGTCTCAAAGGAGAAGAGGAGAAAACTGATTTTGCTTCTGTGCATGTATTCAGTAAATATGCATTTTAATCTATATTGGGAATATAAATTTTAGCATCCTTCAAGCTTGTTTTATCACTCAACAATTTTAAGGAGTATTTATTATTATTTCAAAACCTTTCATGTAGCAGTTTCATCAATACTATTTTATACTTTTCCTAGACATCAGGTTGTTTTGTTTTGTTTTTTTTAATTTGGTGCAAATCAATTCCCTTTCTTAGTGATACCCTCTTGCTTATTTTGTCTCTGTGTGTACGAGAGTTTTCTGTGGGCAGCACTGCCCTCCTTCTCCACAGGCACACACACCATTTCTTCTCTGCTATAATCTCATGCTTTCAGATATATCTTCCTCTCAACTACATGGGACAGGAAGAACTTTCAATCCAACAAGAGACATGAAATCAGTTTAGGAGGGCCAGTGATGAGCAGTTTTAGATAACTAAATTATAATAGGATATCATAGTATAACTATAGTTCTCAGTGGAATTATTATATGATGTTTGGATTAGGCAGAAAGTGTGTTTCATACTGTAAGTCATGGCCAAAAATGTTTTGTAGATGTAACCAACCATCTTATTAAATAAGAAACACAGAACCAATGTAAAGAAGAAAGCCAAGAGGTCAGAGCTAAGAGCTAAAACCTTACCCTTCCTCCTGCGGTGGTCCTAATTCTCTGAACCAGAGCTACTTCCTGTGTGTCTTTTTATAGTGTTTCTGTTCTGCCTTCTCATTGGTTGTAAACCCAACCACATGACGGCCTTGTCACGGCCTGTCTGTATAGACCTCCAGGTTTTCTATGATTGGTATTGAGATTAAAGGCATGTGTATCCAATACTGGCTGTATCTCTGAACACACAGAGACTTACCTAGCTCTGTCTACCAAGCACTGGGATTACAAGCATATGCCACCACTGCCCTGCTTTCCGATGGCTTGCTAATAGCTCTGACCCCCAGGCAACTTTATTTATTAACATACAAATAATATTTTAATACAAATAAAATATCACCATAATGTTTTACGAGCCAATTCATTAAATGTCAACAAAATAAAAGATGATCACAAAGCCTTGCAGATAATAATTGAAAGTGTTATATCTGCCCCACTATTAGTTCCCATGAGTGTCCACCTTTTATGTCAAAGTGCAAACAAAGTCCCCAGAACCGTGTCTTGGTTGACTATGCAAACCATTTCCTTAAAGAGGCTGCAGAATCATCTGTTGTTAATAACGGAATGGAATTAAAGCTGAGAATCTAAGTTCCCTAGTATAAGCTGCCTATCCCATGCCCTACTTCTGTCCTACATCCCAGTATGACCCAAGGAGCTCTGCTTTTCTGTGCAAGAAAATACATACACATGTCATGGGCTCTTCTCAATCTGTTGCTTTCCCCACAGCTAGCCTCATCTCTGCTCTTTCTTGCCGGGAACCTGTGGCTCCAGTCACTACCTCAGGATCCCACTGTGCCTCTGTACATATTTTTGTTCTCCACTTTCCAGCATCCTTTCACTACTGCTGAAAACCCCATGAACAGTTCTGCAAAGCCCCATGTGATGCCCCAGCTCACTTATGTGCATCCTTTTTCATGGCCTAATAATGTTGTAAGTATGAATTAAAAAGGCTGAAAAACCAGGGCTGCAAATGTTTACTTATTGGGCATCCCATAATCTTCCTTACTCTGTCTCCATAGGACCCAGGACAGTTTGATTAGGACATGTAGAATTCTCAGCTTCCTTACAGAATGAGAAGGGAAGATAGAGATGCAACCCACGCATGCATCTTAGGCATCTCAGGTGGAGGCCAGATGCAGCAGCCTGGCCTACATGGGTGAGCCACTTCAGATTTATAGCCCTATTTACAGGCCTTGCTACATGGAAGGGAGAAATTTTAATTGCTTATGGGGCTTTAATGTGACCATAAGTCCTATAGAGTCCATAGTGGCTGATTAATGATTTGTGAAATTAGTCAAATGTGAATGTTTTAATAGCTCTGAGGATTGGGAGTGATAGGATTGAGAAGTGGTTTTCCTTCTGAATTTTCTGCAAGGTTTTCTGTTCAGGTCCCTTCCTGGCATCACTCCAGCAACTCCCACCCCATGATAGCCT
The DNA here is from genome assembly GCF_004664715.2 of Peromyscus leucopus. NCBI lineage: Eukaryota > Metazoa > Chordata > Mammalia > Rodentia > Cricetidae > Peromyscus > Peromyscus leucopus. The sequence goes on from NC_051067.1 coordinate 42,476,646, forward strand.
GCCTTTGTTTTCTTCATAACTAGCAGGTTCTCTTGCCCACTGGGCCTAAGCTGGATGCTGTGAAGCACACCCTACCCAGCCTGTGTGGCCACAGGTCTAACTCCGATGTCAATCAGAATGGCCCCTCCCTAACCACTGCACCATTCACCCAGGCTTAAAGCAAGTCCTTGGTGAGCTGCCTCACCCATTGCCAACAACTGCAAAGGGGTGGGTGCCACTTGTTGAAATCACTAGGAACTCAACCAACTACCAACCCCTCAGTCAGGAGTGTCACACAAACCCCAAAACAGAAGGAAGAAGAACAAGAGTGGCAGGAAAATCCCAGCTCTTTTCCAGACACAGAGGGTGACCCAGTAGTGACCTTTCTGCTTTTGGGGTTCTATGGGTTCTTGAGAAGCAGAAGAACTAAGGTCACTAAAATCACCTGTGCAGCCAGGCACAGGTGTCCAAAGGGCATTGAGGAGAACACCCTAATGGTACCTAATGGGGTCTGGCTGTAGATTAATTCTGAATTTTTAAAATGTGTTTTGGTTTTCACTGAGCAGTCCATCCAGTTTCAGGAACTGTGCTCAGCAGCTTTAACTTTGAGATTCATGCTCATTATGAGGCACCAGGAGTCAACACACTACCTAAGCCAGGCTTCTGGATATTGTCCATGTAGATCACACTTTTCTCTCACATCCCTCTTATCAGCCACCAGTAAAGCCTGGAGACTCCACCTTCTATGTGTTTCAAAGCCTTTTCTGTTCAGAAGAGCTTCCCCAGTCTTTTTGTGAGCAGCCAGCCCTTAAGTGACCTGGCCTGAGACTTAGCTTTTCAACTTCAGCCTCCTAGGGTCCTCAACCTTGAGGTCTGGAGCTGTAACCCCAAAAGTATGCCCAGAAGACAAATGACATCAGGAGATGGCATCCACAGTAAGCCTGGACCTTAATATAGAAAGAGTTCTGACAGATCAATACCACAACATCCAAAATGCATGGAAGGTATGAGCAGGCATTCAAACCTTTAAAGATATGTGTATATATATATATATATATATATATATATATATATATATATATATGATTCAAAAAACAAAAGACCCAAGCTCAATAGTAAAGACAACAATGATGGAATATTTTCTAACTGTTTTAATGAAATGAGGAAGAAAGTAAAACTGTTCCTACAAGCTAAGAAGTACAAACTGGCAAAGAATTTCTCATAAGAAACCTCAACATATAAAAACAAAAAGTCCTTAGAAGTGTTTGTGAGTATTATACTCAGACAAAACAAGATTACAGAAAGAAAAAACACACAGACTATAGTCACTCAAGGTTACAAATATACAATTCTTTAAATTCATTTTTTTCTGTTTTTTTTAAATTTATTTTATTTTACAATACTATTCAGTTCTACATAACAGCCACAGATTCCCTTGTTCTCCCCCTTCCTGCCCCCCTCCCCTTTCCCCAGCCCACCCCCTATTCCCACCACCTCCAGATCAAGGCCACCCCCTGAGGACTGAGATCTGAGATCGACCTGATAGACTCAGTCCAGGCAGGTCCAGTCCCCTCCTCCCAGATTGAGCCAAGCATCCCTGTATAAGTCCCAGGTTTCAAACAGCTAGCTCATGCAGCGAGCCCAGGACCTGGTACCACTGCCTAGATGCCTCCCAAACAGATCAAGCCAATCAACTGTCTCACCTATTCAGAGGGCCTGATCCAGTTGGGGGCCACTCAGCCTTTGGTTCATAGTTCATGTGTTTCCATTCGTTTGGCTATTTGTCCCTGTGCTTTATCCAATCTTGGTTTCAACAATTCTCGCTCATATAAACCCTCCTCTTTCTCTCTAATTAGACCCCTGGAGCTCCACCCGGGGCCTAGCCATGGATGTCTGCATCCAGATTCCTCAGTCCTTGGATGGGGTTTCTGGCCCAACTATTAGGGTGTTTGACCATCCCATCACCAGAGTAGGTCAGTCCCGGCTGTCTCTCAGCCATTGCCAGCAGTCTTTTGTGGGGGTATTTTTGTGGATTTCTGTGGGCCTCTTTAGCACTTTGTTTCTTCCTTTTCTCATGTGGTCTTCATTTACCATGGTCTCCTATTCCTTGTACTCCCTCTCTGTTCTTGATCCAGCTGGGATCTCCCGCTCTCTTTCCCTCGACACTCGCCGACTATACTCTTGGGCATATACCCAAGAAATGCTCAATCATACCACAAGAGCACTTGCTCAGCTATGTTTATATCAGCATTGTTTGTAATAGCCAAAACCTGGAAACAACCTAGATGCCCTTCAACTGAAGAATGGATAAATAAATTGTGGCACATATACACAATGGAATGCTACTCAGCAGAGAAAAACAATGACATCATGAGGTTTGCAGGCAAATGGATGGATCTAGAAAAAATCATCCTGAGTGAGGTAACCCAGATTCAGAAAGACAAATATGGTATGTACTCACTCATAGGAGGATACTAGATGTGGAACAAGGATGACTGTACTGCTATTCACATCACCAGTGAGGCTACCTGGAAAACAGGACCCCAAGAAAGACACGGGATTAACCCAATGACGGAGAGATGGATGAGATCTATATGAACAGCCTGGACATGAGTGGGAGCAATGAACGGCAATTCTTTAAATTCTTATCAAAGTATATTCAACAGTATATAAAGAGGATCATATAGTATAGTCAGATCTTGTGGAAACAAGCTTATTTCAATATTGAAAAAATCAATCAGTATGATTGATTTCTGAATAGGTTGAGGAGAAAACACATGATCACATGAATCCATACTTCAAATGGTTGACAAAGCTTGCCATTGATGATTTAAAACATAAGAATGCTTAACCTTGACTAAGCAATCCAAGACACGGATCATAAGAAGCAGTAGAAGCATTTATTTTGGTTTTGTTTTTCAGTTTGGGAATGTACAACCAATTACTGGAAATAATCCACATTTTCAAAATTAGGGTACTGTTAAAGAACAGATTCCTTACAAGGTTTTTTATGTTTAAATTCTCACTTAAACAAGAAGTGTAGCTGTTGACAAGAGGAAATTATTACTGGTAATTTTAAGAGAAAATAGTTTATACACATTTATGAACAGTATTTTTATTTTAAAAAATTATATGCATAAAGTATCAAGAAACATATATTGAGCTGTAAATATTGGTTACATTCAGAATAGACTTACTGATAATAGACTTATTTGAGGACATTTTGACTTTTTTTAATCTTTGAACAATAAAATGATTTACTATGTGATAAAAAAGCAGTTTAAAAATAAACAAAATTTCCAGACTGAGAGTTGTTTATTACTGAAAGTAATGGTTTGGGAAACTTAATTTAAAAATAAAGTCAGAAACTGCCTTAAATCTAGAAAACATTTATTCTCCTCCCAAAAGCTAGGTATGGAAATGCGTATTAAAATGGTAATTCACAGTTGCTTAGGTAAACAGTGTAAAATCCAATGTATGAAAATTCCTTTTGATTTATGAATTTTGACTATGATGCCAAAGCTGTTTAGTTTTGATTAGGTTAATTAATACAAAGCAAATGCCTTTAAAATTAAAATGGCATATTTACATGAGTATACACATCTGTCAAGGCTTATCAAATTGTAAATTTAAGGTCTGCACATTTTGCTGTACTCAGAAATACAGAGGTAGACAAAAACATGCATATAAATGACACAAAATATTGTCTCTTTTTGTTTAAATTTTTCTTGCATTTCTAAGTCTGCTGTATTGATTCAATTACAAAATAAGCACAGTAGGACTTCCCCTGTGGACTGTGACAGAGTGGGTGGGACCTGAGGGACTTCCACTGAAAATAATTACATAGACTTAGCACAAAAAAGCCACAGCTCACCTGAAGATACTGGAGAGACACCAAAGAAGCTAAGTTTCCTTGGCTCTAGATGAGGGAAAGTCTTTCTGAGCAAAACCATCCCCAAGACATTGACTGTCCTTGAACTGTGAGACTGCACAAGAAAAAAGTGACTGCTGAAAAGGCAAATACTCAGCAGAAGTTTAGATTTGTAATGCTCCAGAGGAAGAAGATGTGTTGAAGACATGAATGGCTGGAGGGGCCCTGATGAAGTTCTTGGCTTCTATCTGAAACTCTCAAAGGATACAGCAGCCAGCAAGTGACGTCCAGCCCCAGCAGTCCCAGCTGATCTGCATGCAGAGGCTCTCTCCCCTCATGCAAAGGACAGCGTCTCACCCAGAAGAAAACAGCAGCATGCAGAAACCCTCTGTTCTCTATTTAATACAGTTCAATACGAGTGCAACAACTAGTGAGCATGACAAGAAGTAGGAAGAAACAGGTGCAGATTCAGGAGATTCAAAAGTCCAGCCGATGGAAGAGCAACCAGAATACTGTAAGTATGTGAATAATCAAATGTCCACTTTAAGGTAACTTTAACTGCAAAAAGAAAACAAAACAAATTAAATATGGAGAATTTCATCACAGTGCCAGAATACACAGGCAAATTCAAGTGGAAATTCTAGGGTTGGAAAATGTAGACTCTAACTAGGAGTTCAGCAAATAAATTTATTAACATAGCAGACATTGAAGAAGGAAGCAGATACCAGAAAGTTGGTCAGTAGAAAGTTTCTAAATTGAAAAGGAAACAAGAAGGGGGGAATAAAAATTAGAAAAAAGAAAAAAGAACAGGAAGTGTGTAATTGATGTCAAAAACTAAAGAATAAGAATGGGTAGATACAATATTTGAGGACTTTGTCAAAACCATTTCTCAAAACTAATAATAAAAAAAATCAAAAAGTAAAAAATAAAACAGGTTCACAAAGTCCAGCAGCCACTGAGCAGGATCAACCAAAAAACCACTTCCATACATGGACAAAGAAACTGGGGAAACCACAGACGTGGCAAAAAGCTTCAAACTGTCAGAGAACGAAATAGGCATTGCATCCAAACTAGTCTGTAGTTGTATTTCAGCACAAACTGGAATTCAGAACACAGTAGGACAATATCATTAAAGAGCTCAAGGAAAATAACTGACAATTTAGGATATTTCCTTCAACATAGAGATTAAAATAGCATTGTTGGATATGCAAAACTTGGTAGAATTCAACACGAGTAAGTTCACATACATCAAAGGCAAGCTGTCAGGAAGAGTAAAAATGATCCCACAGGAATCATATAAATAAAAGTAGAAGAACCTGAATTCAGGTTAACCTCAATGAATATCGACAGACAGTTATATGTAAAGCATCTAATATAATGCAACCTTTAATGGGTGCCCTTGAGAGACTAGAACAAGAGGAAGGAGGAGCTAAATTAGGTTAGTAATGTAAAATGTCCTTACATCAGATGAAAAGTGACATAATTAGGAATTAATGCATATCATGATCTGTAGATCAATAGTTCTGCACCAAGGGCATATGTGCTCTCCAAGGAACGTTTTGAAATGTCTGGAGACTGCATATCGTCACACTTAGTGGTGGGAGGTGGGAGGTGTGAGACTGAAGAGGGCAGTTACTGGGTAGAGGTAGAAGGCAGCACTTAACATCCTATAGAGCACACAACAGCCCTCACAACTCACTGTCATCCGATTCAAAATCCCAACATTCCTAAGGTTGGAAAGCCTTGCTTCTCATAATTAGTAAAAGAATAACAAATGAGTGTGTACTTTACAAGCTAACTGAAGTTGTGACTATAACATGAAAGCAATTTATTCATCCAAAAGCAAGGGGGAAAGACTCCAAAGAAATAATGCTTTGTTGTAAAAGATTGTTTTAGATATCCTAGGTTTTCTGTTTTTCCATATGAAGTTGAGTGTTGTTCTTTCAAGGGCTGTGAAGAATTGTGTTGGTATTTTGATGGGGTTTGCATTGAATCTGTAGATTGCTTTTGGTAAGATTGCCATTTTTACTATGTTAGTCCTGCCTATCCATGAGTATGGGAGATCTTTCCATTTTCTGACATCTTCTTCAATTTCTTTTTTCAGGGACTTAAAGTTTTTGTCATATAGGTCCTTCACTTGCTTGGTTAGTGTTATCCCAAGGTATTTTATGTCATTTGTGGCTATTGTAAAGGGTGATGTATCTCTGATTTCCTTCTCAGCCTGTTTGTCAATTGTATATAGGAGGGCTACTGATTTTTTTGAGTTGATCTTGTATCCTACTATGTTGCTGAAGGTGTTTATAAGGTGTATCAGTTCCTTGGTTGAATCTTTGGGGTCACTCAAGTATACTATCATGTCATCTGCAAATAGGGAAAGCTTGACTTCTTCCTTTCCAATTTGTATCCCCTTAATCTCCTTATGTTATCTTATTGCTCTGGCTAGAACTTCAAGTACTATATTAAATAAGTATGGGGAGAGTGGACAGCCTTGCCTCATTCCTGATTTTAGTGGAATTGCTTTGAGTTTCTCTCCATTTAATTTGATGTTGGCTGTTGGCTTGCTGTAAATTGCCTTTATTATGTTTAGATATGTCCCCTGTATTCCTGATCGCTCTAAGACTTTTATCATGAAGGGGTGATGAATTTTGTCAAATGCCTTTTCTGCATCAGGTGAGATGATCATGTGGTTTTTTTCTTTGAGTTTGTTTATATGGTGTATTATATTGACAGACTTTTGTGTGTTGAACCACCCTTGCATCCCTGGGATGAAGCCTACTTGATCATGATGGATAATTGTTTTGATGTGTTCTTGGAGTCTGTTTGCCCATATTTTATTGAGTATTTTTGCATTAATGTTCATGAGGGAGATCAGTCTGTAGTTCTCTTTCTTTGTTGCATCCTTGTTTGGTTTAGGAATCAGGGTAATTGTAGCCTCATAGACGGAGTTTGGTAATGTTCCTTCTGTTTCTATTGTGTGGAACAATTTAAACAGTATTGGTATTAACTCTTCTTTGAAGATCTGGTAGAATTCTGTGCTGAAACCATCTGGTCCTGGGCTTTTTTTGGTTGGGAGACTTTTAATGACTGCTTCTATTTCCTTAGGTGTTATTGGACTATTTAAATAGTTTACCTGGTCTTGATTTAACTTAGGTATGTGGTACCTATCCAGAAAATTATCCATTTCTTTTAGATTTCCAGTTTTGTGGAGTAGAGGTTTTTGAAGTATGACCTGATGATTCTCTGGATTTCCTCAATGTCTGTTGTTATGTCCCCCTTTTCATTTCTGATTTTGTTAATTTGGATGCTCTCTCTCTCTCTCTCTCTCTCTCTCTCTCTCTCTCTCTCTCTCTCTCTCTCTCTCTCTCTCTCTGACTTTTGGTTAGTTTGGATTAGGGCTTTTCTCTCTTGTTAATTTTCTCAAAGAACCAACTCTTTGTTTTATTAATTTTTTCTATTTTCTCTTTGTTTCTATTTTATTGATTTCACCTCTCACTTTGATAATTTCCTGCCGTCTATTCTTCCTGGGAGACTTTGCTTCTTCTTGTTCGAGAGCTTTCAGGTGTGCTGTTAAGTCACTAGTGTGAGATTTCTCCAACTTCTTTAAGTGGGCATTTAGTGCTATGAATTTCCCTCTTAGCACTGCTTTCATAGTGTCCCATAAGTTTGGGTATGTGGTGTCTTCATTTTTGTTGATTTCTAGGAAGTCTTTAATTTCTTTCTTTATTTCTTCCTTAACCCATTGGTGATTCAGTTGAGCATTATTCAGTTTCCATGAGATTGTAGGTTTTCTGTAGTTTTTGTTGTTGTTGAAATCTAACTTTAAACCATAGTGGTCTGATAGAATGCAGAGGTTATTCCAATTGTTTTGTATCTGTTGAGATTTGCTTTGTGACCAAGTATGTGGTCGATTTTAGAGAAGGTTCCAAGGGGTGCTGAGAAGAAGGTATATTCTTTTTTGTTAGGTTGGAATGTTCTGTAGATATTGACTAAGTCCATTTGAGTCATAACATCAGTTAAGTCCTTTATTTCTCTGTTAAGTTTCAATTTGGGAAATCTGTCCAATGGTGAAAGTGGGGTGTTAAAATCTCCCACTATTAATGTGTGGGGTTTTATATGTGGTTTAAGCTTTAGTAATGTTTCTTTTACATATGTGGGTACCCTTGTGTTTGGGGCATAAATGTTTAGAATTGAAACTTCATCTTGGTGGATCTTTCCTGTGATGAGTATGTAATGCCCTTCTTGATCTCTTTTGATTGATTTTAGTTTGAAGTCTGTTTTGCTGGATATTAGGATGGCTACACCCGCTTGCTTCTTAAGACCATTTGATTGGAAAATCTTTTCCCAGCCTTTTATTCTTAGGTAGTGTCTAATTTTGAATTTGAGGTGTGTTTCTTGTATGCAGCAGAAAGATGGGTCCTGTTTTCATATCCATTCTGTAAGCCTGTGTCTTTTTATAGGTGAATTAAGTTCATTGATATTAAGGGATATTAATGACCAGTGATTGTTCATTCCTGTTATTTTTTGGTGGTAATGTGTGTGTACTTCTCTTCTTTGGGGTTTACTGTTATGGCATTATCTTTTGCCTGTGTTTTCAAGGGTGTATCTGACTTCCCTAGGTTAGAATTTTCCTTCTAGTGCTTTCTGTAGGGCTGGGTTTGTGGATAAGTATTGTTTAAATCTGGCTTTGCTTGGAATGTCTTGTTCACTCCATCTATGATGATTGAAAGTTTTGCTGAGTATATTAGTCTAGGCTGGCATCCATGGTCTCTTAGTGTCTGCATTACATCTGTCCATGTCCTTCTGGCTTTCAGAGTGTCCATTGAGAAGTCGTGTTATTCTGATGGGTTTGCCTTTATAAGTCACTTGGCCTTTTTCCTTTGCTGCTCTTAATATTCTTTCTTTATTCTGTACGTTTAGTTGTTTAATTACTTACTATGTGGCAAGGGGAATTTTTTGGGGGGGTCTAGTCTGTTTGGTGTTCTATAGGCTTCTTGTATCTTCATAGGCATTTCCTTCTTTAAGTTGGGAAAGTTTTCTTCTATGATCTTGTTGAATATATTTTCTGTGCCTTTGAGTTGGTATTCTTTTCCTTCTTCTATCCCTATTATTTGTAGGTTTGGTCTTTTCATGGTGTCCCAAATTTCTTGGACATTTTGGGTCATGACTTTGTTGGCTTTAGTGTTTTCTTTGACTGATGAATCTATTTCTTCTACCGAATGTTCAACACCAGAGATCCTCTCTTCCATCTCTTGCATTCTGTTGGTTATACTTGCATCTAAAGTTCCTGTTTATTTCCTCATATTTTCTACTTCCAGCATTCCCTCTGTTTGTATCTTCTTAATTTTTTCTATTTCCTTTTTCAGGTCTTGGACTGTTTCCTTCATCTGTTTCATTGCTTTTTCATGATTTTTTTCAGGGCTTTATTGTTTTCTTCTGCTTTATTTGTCCTTTCCTCTAGTTTTTTATAGTGCCCATCCTATTTTTGTTTGTTTTTTCCTCAATTTCATTTTTGATTTCTTCTATATAAGGCTCTAGCCTCTTCATGATGTTATTCATAAGGTTGCTTTCTTCTGCTTCTTCCATTTTGTGATGTTCAGGTCTAGCTGTTGGAGGAGGACTAGGTTCCAGGGATGCTGTATTGCTTTTCATTTTGTTGTATGTACTTCTGCCTTGACGTCTGCCCATCTCTTCGTGGATTCGTTCTTGGTCTTATCAGCGCTCTTGGTCCAGACAGAACTGACAGATTCAGGAAGCCTCTCTCTGGTCCAAATGGAAGCTTACTTGTCCAGATGGGAGCTCTGGGGTGGGATGGGAGCTGGGGACTGGTCTCTGAGTCTCAGGAAGTGGCTGGGGTCTCAGTCGGATGGGCATGGGGGCAGGGCGTGGAGATTGCAGGGTCTGCTGGGGGTCTTGGAGAAGGGGAACCTTCCCCGTGGGGGTGGAGGGCATCCTACCCAATGGCCAAAACCTGGGGCCAAGTTGGGCAGGTCTTCCCCAGAATGGCTGGTGCCCAGGGATGGGACCTAGGGGCAGGCCTCACTGGGTATGAGCCCAGGCACTCACCTCTTGTCCAGATGGGAGGTCTCCACTTCATTTTTTATATTGAGACAGGGTCTCACTAAATTGCCCAGATTAGCCCTGAACTTACTCTAGCTCAGTTAGGGGTTGAAGTTGTAATTCCCCCATCTCAGCCTCCTGAGTAGGTAGAATTACAGGTTTGTACCACCACACACAGTTTACTTTTGTTAAGATTTATGTTTATAGTGAAATGCATGTAACATGAAAGTTATCATTTTAACCACTTTTAAGTCTCTGTCCTATGGTCATGAACTATTGCCATTATTGTACAACCATCACCAACATTCAATTTGAGGACATCTTCCCCAAATAAAATTCTGCACCTGTTCATATGTTTATAACTCTTCTGTCTCCCCTCCCTTCACCCTGGCAAACACCATTCTATCTGCCTAGGAATTTACTGGTCATGTGTGCCTCCTGCATGTGAATGCATACATGTGTCCATTTTGACTGGCTTGTGTCACTTAGCACAATGTCCTTGAGGTTCATATATGCTATAAAATGCCCATTCTCTTTTTAAAGTGACTGGAATTCCCCTGTGTGACTATTCTGCACTTTGCTTGTCTATTCAGGACTAATGGACACTTGTTTTGTCTACTGTTCAGCTGTTGAATAGTGTAACTATTAACTATTACCATGAATATGTATCTCTTCAAGATCCCACCTCAGTTCTTCTGGGTACAGGCAGAATGGTGCGGTTGGGCCCTGTGCCAATTTTACTCATAATTTTGAAGAGCAGCCACACTGTTTCCAGTAGCAGCTACATCACTTTACATTCCTCCCAAACAGTTTACAGTGCCTCCAATTTCTTCACATCCTTTCCAATAGCTGTTATTTTTGTCTTTGTAGAGTATCAGTCCCGGCAATGGGTGTATGGTAGTATCTTGCTCTGTTCTCCTAACTACTTGGGAGACTCACCCACCACAGGATACACTCCCACAAAGCAGCCTGCCATGCTGGTGTCCTGTTCAAGCTCTCAGAAGAGTCTGAATGAAAGGAAAGAGGGAATAATCCTTTGAGCTCATTATATGTTCCAGATGTTGTCATCTGTTGTGCTGAATTCTTTGTTAGTGCTAAGAACATCTGCTGCACACAGCTCCAGTATAGATCTTCAAAGGAGATAAGATGACTTATTGAGTGCTAGGAGTTTTTGAATGAGAAAATTACAGAAGGAGGATATGTGGATGTAGGTCTATTTGTGCTACACATGTGCGATTTTAGCAAAATGACCATGGCTGCACAAAACAGAAAAATGGTGACTAAATAAAAAAAGACCTTTTGGCAGCTAGCCTGGAGAAGGGCAACAGTGAGAGCTGAGAATAAGGGCTTCATGAAGCAGAAGCTACAGTTTTGAAAATGTATGCCCCACTCACTCACAGAACAGGTAAGTTGTGCAGACCACACCATGGTGGGCACTCCAAGCAGTCTAAGCACCCAAGTCCTTAAATATCAGCCTTTTCAGACCCATGTGTCCCAAGATAAGACCTCAGAGTAGTTGATCCAGTGGCTGCTGCACACAGCCCATTGTCTCAAAGACAGGATAACTTGCATTCCAGAAACAGCCCAATTTACAAAATCTGCTCAAACTGTGCCGACCAACAGCAAACCACCAAGCCTTGTTGCATACCACTTGCCTAATTTTCCCTTTGGATGCCCAGACGTCCAGTGTGCAGCATGTCTTGCAGTTACATTCACGGGTCTAACTTTGTGGACTACAGGAATGTTCTAGATGGTCTAGGCTGAAAGATATGGATGAGTGTAAAATTACCTAGGACACCTGAGGTCAGCTCTCTGCAATTTCATGATTCTGGAAATGATCAAAGCCACTTTTTTTTCTAGCCATCTATCTATCCCCTTTCTTTTATTTTCACATTCTCCTTTCCCCTCCCCCAAAGTCTTTAAATGCCACATTGGATACTTAGGTACTTCACTTCTATTTACATGTGTTTCTTATAATAATGAATAATTTAATATCATAACAAACTTCTCAAGCTGACCTGAGAATAAAGCAATCAAAACTAAATTAAAATAATATAATTTCCCCCCAAAGACTCATTAGTGAGATGAGAAGAAATCAGTACAGTCACCTGTTGTGAAATCCCAGTATAATGGTTAACCAATTTTCTGCTTTAGAGTAATATCTTTGCCATTTGTTGCCTTTTTCCTGCCAATTTCCCTTAATTTCTTTACGGTAATATAACAAAAGAGCGACAGAAATGTGTCCAGTGAGCCAAGCTGCCTCTTGCAACTCTGTTTCTTGACTAGCCATCCAGAAGAGTGCTAACTCAGCTCTCCCAAGTTCAAGTACAGAGGAAGAAGGTTCCTGTTTTCTTCTGTTTATTCCCACTCCCACTTCTCCTTTCTTTCTAGAATTTGTTTAATGCTCTGGGGAGAATGCCAGCCCTTTTGAACAGCCTGAGCGGGGTTGGGGGTGGGGTGGGAGGCTAGGCTAGACTGCCTTACTCACACCCTCGTAAGCCGCCCTTCCTCCTATAGTCTTCTTTGAGAGCAGTCTTGACTCCCTTTTCTCCTGTCTTGAGTTGACCAGTGTAACAGAGACCAACCAATCTCTTCATGAGAAATTTAAACTGAGACCAAAAACGTTGACCCTGAAGCATTCTGAGTCAACATTCAAGTAAACTTCTGAGCTCCTGTGGCCCACAGCACTAGGTAGAGAACCACAGATAGTTCCCAATCAACGAGAAGAACAAAACAGAAGCTCTGGGAAAGCACAGAGGACTCACTTTGAATTGGTTACTTTGCTCACTGTTGTGACAAAATGCTTGGAGAAAATCAAGTTAAGAAAGGTCTATTCTTAGTCATGGTTCGAGGACACAGTCCTTCCACTAAGTGTAAGGCCTGGTGACAGCAACACGAGGCAGCCATTCACATTGTACCCACTGTCAAGAAGCAGAAAGAGATGGATGTTTGTGCTCAGCTCACTTTTTTCTTCTTCCCTAGTCTGGAACCTCTGGTGTCCCCCACATTTGGATTGGGGAGTCTTCTCAGTTAAATCTTGCTGGGAATATCCACACAGGCATGCCCAGAGGTGTGTCTCCTAAGTGTTTCTAAAATCCAGTCAAGTTGACAGTGAAGTACAACCCTCATAAGCACACTTATTAACAGTCAAATATATTTTAAATAAAAATGTAAAACCTTTATATCTCAGTCCTGCTCCCATAGTCTTATAGTCATCTCATAATGCAAAATGCTCTTAGTCTAATTTCAAAAGCACCCACAGTCTATTTCAACACTGCTCATAGGTCCAAAGTCTCTTCTAAGAGCCCCAATCTGTGAACCCATTCACAAAAGGGAAGGCCAGAAAGAGCAAAGAAGATCAGGCTAGATCAGTATTGAACCAAGCAGAGAAAATAGCAAACTCTACAGCTCCATGTCCAACATTGGGTGCTTATGATGGCATCATCTGAACTCTATCCAGATCCTGTATCCCTGCCTCTCCAGTCCGGCTGCCTGCAGCACATATTGTCTCCTCTTGAGCCAACTGCACCCTGTGCCTGCACCTTTCCTCAGCAGACTTCTTTGGGTCCTGACATCTCCAATATCCTTGGGGTCACCATTGCAATTTAGGCTTCACTTTTACAACTTGTGTAATGACCTCTCAGGGCCTTCCTGCAGGGAATACAACCCTGCTACACATCCTCTGGCCTCAATGGCTTCCCAAAACCTTAGTCCAAGCCTCTGCGAGCCTGTATCCCCTACATTTTGCATGCCTGCAAAACCACGAGGCTGATGCTACTAGATTTTCTGCTATCTCAGGATGTTATCTGGTTCCCTTCTACAACAGCCATGTTGACCTCTGTGTGCCCTATTAGCTGAATAAAAATAAATTCCCTAAGCTGTTGTTTTTGATCAGGGAACCCCTTCAGTAGCATTCTCTCTGATGTCAAGTAGATTTGTATTTTCACAGGTAAGAGCCTTTGAAGGATGGCAGGCTTGCCCTTAAGGAATCTTTATTATTGTCCCAGTGCAGACCACAAAGTGTCCCTTTAATGATGTTCTTGTGTGATTTCCCCCGGGGAAACCTGGACAAATGTATATTTACCCAGATATGACATTATCAGTAGAACAAAGTCATGATTCCACCAAAGTCTAAATTGGCAAACCAGTGAGTTTATTGAGTTCACATTCAAAGCATGGGTGAGGGGTTACCAACAAATGGATGACTCAAAGAAAGCCGTATCCTTGGGCAGCCCACCCTGACATAGGTGCTAACCCAGGAGAGCTGTGTCCCTGGACAGCCCACCCTGACGTAGGTGCTAACCCAGGAGAACGGAATCCCTGAACTTCCTGGCAGGACTCGCAGACAGCTGACAGCTTGCCTGAGCATCTTCTCTCCTCAGCAACAGATAAATGCTTGTGCAACCTTGGGAAAGGACCTTGTGAATTCTCGAAACCTGTGAACTTTGTGTACTTCCTGAGTCTTATTAGCTTCCCTTTCTCCCTGCAGGACTGAATGTTTCAATTCAGAGGAAACCATTACCCAATGGATGCTAATATTTTAAATAATCGCATTAGGTTTCTCTGCACTTGCCTTGTCTGCAACTTTAAAAGTGCTCAAATGTCTTTTTAAAAAATTAAACTGTACGTGTTTTATATATCTTTGCTTCTTCTCGTTGTGACTCTGACCAAGAGCAGTCAGCAGTAACCATACCACAGCCTGAATGGTATTTTTTCCTGACACTTCCTCTGCCAACAACTTAGTCCATTACTTTTGAATTTAGCTTCAATCAACTCTTCAAGACATGGTCAAGGTCCATCCAGCTTCCCTAGAATGTAACCTAAAAGGCCTCTAGCTCAGTCTCTACAGAGTCCTTGTTCCCCTCTAAAACCTCATGAGTCAGGCCGCCACTGTCTGTGTTTCTCTTGCCATTCTGGCATTTCAAATTCCTACCAAAATGGCCATTAAAATCTGTTAGCAGCACTCAAGACTTCTCTAGTCACCCAAATTCCTCCCTCCTCCTCAAAGGAGCCCCCAAGGCTTCTGAGTCACCCAGTGAGGTTTATCACAAAGGAGCTCCACTCCGTGGTATCAATTTTCTGTGTTAGTTGCTTTTCTCGTGGCTGTGATAAAAACAAAAAACAACAACCTGACAAGAGAAACTTCAAGAAGGTTGTGTCATCTGGGCTCACAGTTTGAGGATGTGGCCCATCACTGTGGAGGGGATGTGCTTGCAAGAGTGGTTCTAGCTGGAGCAGCAGGGACCCGAGGCGGATGGTCACACTGGGAAGAGAACACTGTTGCCTTCTCATTTTCATTCAGCCCGGGACCCCAGCCCACACACAAGCTGCTGCTGCCCCCATTTGTGGCAGATTAACTACCATACTGCTCTTGGATGATTCCAGTCTTGTGCCTTCGTTAGGACCTAATGGTCTCTCTGTTCTTAGAATTCGTGGGTTTGTGTGTCATTCTTGCACTGAGATTTAGGTTTTCCTAAATCAATGGTTCTGTAACTTGCAAGCAGCATGCCTTGGGAAGGCCCCAGGCTTCTGCAGCTTGATTTTTATGTTTTAGGAGACCCTCACATCTATGTTCCCCACTGAGTAACCCAGCCATCCTCTGTGGGTCTCTTTCTGATTACCACTTTGTGAGCTGAGCAGCCTTTCCTGGCTCTGTGTTCCTGTCTCTCTTGGCTGGTTTCTTTCAGGAATCTCCTCCTCGGTTACTCATAAGTTTGATCAAGAGACTCCACTTGAGAACAGGGTTTCATCCCTTCTAGACTCCTTTTTTATTTTTTCTGTCTCCACATGTACTGGTATCAAATATTCTACAAACTGCCCAACTGCTTAGGTTAATGAGATATGACTTCCTTATCTCCTACTAGTGATAGAAGTCTTTCATCAGTAGACAACCTGCATGAAGGGTACACTTATAAATGGAATATAATAGCATTTGTTATCAAAAGTCACTGTGAAAGCTTTGTTGGCCTCTGCTCTTGGTTAGGCATATATTAAGGTCCATGTAGGCTTTTTGATGGCAATTTCTTCAGTCTTTCTTTTCTCATTCACTTATTAGTTAATGCTAATTGGACGTGACCCATGTAGCAGCCAGCCTGGATGAGGAGGAACCCAGATGCCCAGTGGGTAATGAACAGGCTTGAGAATCATATACATCTGGGTCTGAATCCTGCCTCTGTGCTCTTGCAGGTTAATCGGTCTGATCCTGGTTTCTTCAGCCATGAAATGAGGTAATGATACCTATCAGGTAGCCTGCACATTTGATCTCACTTCTAATTTAACCTTTCATTCTTTCAAAATTAGATCATTAATGACCATATTAATATTCTGTTTTTATTATAATAAATTATAAAATTATGCTAAAACACAAACTTATTACCTTGCACAGCTTGACGTCTGAAATTCCAAAGGGTCTAGTAGACCAAAGGCAAGATATTGGCAGATTTGTGTTCTCCTGGGACTCTGCTTTCCCAGCTTTCAGAGGCCACCCACGTTCTTGACCCACAGTACCCTCTCCATGCTCCAAGCTGTTTTCCCGGCCTCATCTCCTACTCTTACTGTGGTTCTTCTGCCTCTCTTTAATAATGCCCTTTGTGCTAGTGATGTGGCTAGGTGGCAGAGCTCTTACCTAGTACATACAAGGTGTTTGATTCCCAGAATTGCTGAGATAATAACACTTGAAACTTAAAGGTCCAGGATAGTCTCCTGACTTCAAGGCAGAAAGTAATCTAAAATCAACAAATAAATCTCTTTTGCCAGCTAAGCAACCATGTTTTCAGATTCCAGGTTAGTACATGAACACCTTTGAGGAGCAATTGTACAGGTCCCCACGTTGACCAATAACTTCCATAACCAGTTCTAAATCAATGTCACCATTCTACTCTCAGAAAGCTTCCCATCCACAGGCATAGGAAATGGGACGACCTACAGTGGTGGACAGCTACCAGCCTTCATTAGACTTTCTCAAAAACAAAAAGAGGAACATAAACTTGCACAAAAGAGTATGTCAAAAATGTGAAATAAATATAGAAAAGAACATGGATTTATTGCCACAAACTGGAAAGAAGGAATGACGTGAACACAACTGCCGGGCATTTAACTTGCAAAAAGAAACATCAGCGCTTCAGCAGCAGTTTCCCATACACCAAATTCCCTCGGCAACACAGCCATCACCATGTGCTGTTCTCTGGTGATCTTGCTCAACAAGAAGGGTGTATTCCACCATCTAACAGCAGGCCAAGGGTTTCTATGCAATGTTCACCCGAACTACTAACTAAAGAGAGGAACTTCGTTCAGGAAGTTTCCTATCTGTGACACAGAGAAAAGGTACTGAAGGAAGGGAAGTTCTTCCAGGCCAATAGTTCTTGGTTGGATGAGTTTCACGAACCTTTAGGAGATAAGATTTTTAAATTTTATGTTTAACTTTGATTGCAAGACATAAAGAAAGCAAACCGGAAATGACCTGGGCACTTCCTCCCTGCTGGTATCTTTCACCATGCCAGAAGGTGTTATGCAGGCCACTACGGAAGAAAAATCATCTATGGGCTTGCTTAGTGGTTGACCCCAAATGCTAGAAAGCTGCAATATTTACCTGCCAGGCAAAATGTTTCCTGATAAAATAGTAGCATGAACGTTACAAGAGCAACCAAACATTTTCCAGTTTGATTTGATGCTTCTCCCACAGTTGTAAATTCATTCGTGTCTGGTACTATAAATCTGGCTAAGAGCCCATATTGAGGAAGTCATAGGCTGTATGGAAGAAGATACACCTCTTGTTTTGCTAGACAGACATGTCAATTACCTTCTAATTTTTTAAAGGTTTATTTATGTATTTTATGTATATGAGTTTTCTATTTGAATGAGCATATGCATCATCAGACAGAAGAGGGCATCAGATAACATTAGAGATGGTTGTGAGCCACCATGTGGTTGCTGAGAATTGAACTCTGGAGCTCTAGAAGAACAGCCAGTGCTCTTAATCATTGAGGCATCTCTCTAGCCTCAGCCTTCTAAATATTTATTGTTAGCCTTAGATTAGTACTGCACTCAACCTTGGTCAGAGAAGTTTCTCTCTTTAGTGGGTGGCAGTGAATGCAGAGACTGATAACTGGTCAAATGCTGAGAAGTAACTGTTGAGTGCTCAGCCCTAAATCACCCCAATTCTCAGGGAACAACACAGAAGAGGAGGCAGAAAGATTGTAAGAGCCGGGAGATGGGAAGACGTGATGTGGACAGCTGTCTCCTGGATATAACTCGGCCACTGGACATGTGAACTCCCAGTAGCTATGGTTACCTGCATGAAATTAAGCCCACCAACATCCCATCATTGACAGTGGAGGAGTATGTGAGGCCTTACCCATAGCTGAGTAGCTATTGCATTAATATCTTGTGAGAGAGGGGAAATAATTTTACTTCCGTGGTGTAGCCACCGGCAAGTTGACCACAATCCACTAAATAACCACACAGCCACATACTTGCAATCAGTTAAACTCCATGGGTTATATTTTTTAAAAGAAACAAAAGTAGGAGGGGGATATGTTAAAAGGAGGTGTACTGGCTGGTTTTGTGTCAACTTGACATAAGCTAGATCATAAGAGGAAGAAGTCTCAGATGAGGAAATGCCTTGATGAGATCCAGCTGTAAGAGATTCTCTTATTTAGTGATCAATGGGGAAGGGCCCAGTCCATGGTGGGTGGTGCCATCTCTGGGCTGTTGGTTCTGGGTTCTATAAGAAGGTGGGCTGAGCAAGCCAGGAGTAGCAAGCCAGTAAGCAGCACCTCTCTATGGCCTCTGCATCAGCTCCTGCCTCCAGGGTCCTTCCCTGCTTGAGTTCCTGTCCTGACTTCCTTCAGTGATGAACAGCAATGTGAAGGGGTAAGCCAAATAAACCCTTTCCTCACCTACTTGCTTTTTAGTCATGGTTGCAGCAATAGAAACCCTAACTAAGACAGGAGACCTCTGGAGAGAATGGGAAAAAAGGGAATGTAGGGTGATTATGATCAAGATATAATAAACAAGTATAATGTTTATGTGCCATTACATACATGTATGAAATTGTCAAAGAATAATTTGAAAATTACTTAAAAATTTAATGTGCTTATATTATGCTCATTTTTTTCAAGAAAGAAGATGGATAGCTTTCACAATATTGTCAGAGTGGTTTGTGAGTCTAAAATATAAGAATTTTTTATGGATAATTAGGAACAGATTAAAAAGCATAGTGTTTAGGATTTTTTTTTCAAGAGGTTGTTTTGCTTTATTCTAGCACATGCTGCAGTGAGCACAGGGATTCTCCTGGACACAGGTGCCGGAGGCCAGCCACGGCCACAGCCAAGGATACAGCAGTCCAAATTTAACTTTCTGTCTACGGCAGCAGTGTGCTCCTGGGTGTCCCCAGGTTGGGCTTTGCATGTAGCTGTCGGCTCTGATCATGCAGCTAAATAGTGACAAAATGCAAAAGTGATTCAATCACATTTAAATAGATCAGTTTGCCAGATGGTGCTGCAAGTCAACAGTACTGGCAGACATCTCTGCAGATTTTCTTAATGCTCATGTCTGTAACAGTGCCTGCCTGTGGATGATCAATAAATGTGCATTGGGTGACGGAATCAATGCAGCTTTCCAGCCCCTGTGAAGACAGGCCAATTAAGTTAGGCCTGATTTTTTATTTGTTCTTTCATTAGTAAGATATATATGTATTATATATAGTATATGTTGTATTTTTAAAATGGCGGGAAGAAGTCACATCATACAACACGGCCCACGTGGGAGGTTTATTGGAGGGAGGGGAGAGAAGGAGGCAGAGACTGGTCCCTGGGGATGAGAGCAAAGAAAGAGAAAGAGATGGGAGGTGGGCAAGGTCTGCTTTTTATAATGTGCACAGGGGTGCTCTTAGTGGCTGCAGCTGAGGATATATCCTGTCAGGACCCTAAGGGCAGGCCAGTACAGATGCCTAAATGCTAACAGTATATATACTATATATGATATTTAAAAGCTGCATACTGACATTGAAAACAAAATTATAAGCTTTATTCATAATAGTTTTAATACTGAAGGTCTAAAAGATATTCACTGAAACATTTTGACTGTTTCAATGTACAGTTCCCTAGAATTTGTATTACAAATTCACATGTGGAAGAAAAGGAGGAAGACAGGTCAGTATCTGGTTTTCATTCATAACCTAACAATATAGGACCCAGTGGGAGCAAAATGTCTACATTTTGAGTTGTCAATGTTGGGATGAAAAGTCTGTTGCTAGTGGTTGAGAACATCCCATTTCCCTGCCTTTAAGCACACTGTTCACAGGTGTCTGATCACTCCAATGCTGAAGTCGGAAAGCTGTTCAGATTCAGCCTTTAGGGTAGTTGGTGTAAACTGATGTGGATTGCTTCTACAGGTGTATCTTCAGGTAGCCCCATCCAAGAAGCAGTGTTCCAATCTTTAGCCTTTTCTTTTTTAAATCCAAGCAATTACTTACATCACAGAGTGGCAGTAAACTTTTTAAACCCCAAAGAAGACTTCCTATTTTAAGGCTGAAGCTACAGCCATTCTTTAACTGGTTCAGGAGAGAAATCTCCTCAGATATCTGAAGGGAAGTTCTGGTTGGTGTTTTATTCATACCACTTAGCTTGCAAGGAGACATCTTCCTAAGAGTCACTCTCTGGAAAACATCAGATAAGAGGAACCATTATCTTTTGGTATGCACTGTGGAGAGTGGCTTTACAAAAGCCACAGATCACTGAGCAGGGCATGGCTTTGGCAGGCAACAGCACTGTGACAGTATTCAGCAAAGCACTGAGGGTGGTGCCGGGTACTCTAGAGAATAGCTTATCAAGAGTCCATCCAGTTCCTGAAGATGGACGCATGAGGGTCTGAAGATAAGTCACTCTTAGTCAGAGAGAACATGGCAGGTGCCATTAGTGTGAGCATTAGTTACCAGGTCATGAGCAAACCATTGACTTCTCAGGCTTTACTACAAACTCCAAATTATGTCTCTACCTTGAGGTGACTCCAGCATTTGGGACATTCTAATTCAGATGGTGTCAGCTGCAAGAGCACTGGACTTCAGCCGTGCAGGCCAGTGGGATGGAAAAGAGCAGAAGCCCATGTGCACCAAGGGGAGGTTGTCCCCTTTGCCCTCAACGCGGCTACTGCAGTGGGACTCTGTCAGGGAGGATAACCAGTCTAGATCCAAAGGGTACAGAGTCAGGGATTATTTCACAAGACATCAACAGTGTGGAAGGTTCAGCCTAAGAGACAAGTTTAACTGAGTTGCAGGCAATAAATACCATGTTCTGCTAGTCAGCATTGTCTGTCAACTTGACACAGCCCAGCATTGTCTGAAGGAGTGACAGTTAAGAATTACTCAGATCAGACTACCCTATGGTCATATCTGTGGGACATTTTTTAAAAATTGCTAATTGGTATAGGAGTATCCAGCCCACTGAGGGCAATAACACCCCTATGCAGGAATTTCTGGGTTGTATAAGAAAGCTAGAGAGCAAGCTAGTAAGCAGAATTCCTCTACAGTTTCTGCTTTAAGTGCATACTGTGAGTTCTGACCTTGGCTTCCCTCGATGAAGGACTGGAACCTATAAGCTAAATCCTTTCCTTCTCCAAGTTCTTTTGGGAGAGTGGTATGTGATGTTTGTCACATTAACAGAAAGCCACACATTCAAAGGAGTCATGCAGGAAGCTGTATTTTCAGAGGTCAGGCCCTTCCAGTAAGACTTCAGCAACACAAGGTTGCTGAAGGGTAGTCATCTTAGCTTCACAGGAAAGAAGAGTTTGATGGTGGCAGAGACCTATTACCAAGAGGATTGGACCTGTTTGGCAGGCGTTGACGAAGTCACACCCTGGTGCTGAGTCAGCAGGCAGGAAGTCCTTGCAAAGAGATTGATCATTTCAGTCCGCTCTAGCATGAACAGGTGACAGGCTTTCCTGCTCTGGGGTAAAGGAGATGAGGGCCTAGGGCCGCCTTTTCTACCTCTGACTAACTGATGAGGCTGACCAAAACCTTGAGCTTTGCCTAGTGGCAAAATCCCAGAATAATGCCTACATATATAGACGTAAAAGAAAGGAAACAATTTGGTAATTGTTTTAGCAAGGCATCTCACAAGAGTGATTTTCCAAATTGTGAAATTAAAGCAGCCATGTAGATAGGAAAAGCTTATTTCGTTCTCACTACAATTTGGTATGTGATTTCTATTCAACCAATAATTTTTATCTTTTACATCCTCTTGCAAAATATTTATTCAAATGAAATGTGAATGACTAATATAATGGTCTTTTGGAAGGAGTGGGAAGTGAGAGCACTTGAAGGAACATGAAAAGACACAGCAGAGAGATGCTAGCTTCAGAAACAGGAACAGGGCTTCTATTCTGTCCTTTGGCCCCAGACAATCACCTCAAACTCTCTCCCATCTGTTTCTGTGGTAGTCTGTGCATGTTTCAAGCTACCAACTTGATTCTGGAGTCATGACCTCCCTGAGCTCTGGAGAAAATGGAGTCAAGGCAAATGCTTTCTTTGTCAGCTTGGGGTGGGGCATCAGCCCCATTGTTCATTGGTAGGTGACTGTCAGTTTCCAATCCAGCTACAACACATTCAACAGCTGTGATGGTTTGAATGAAAATGGCCCCTATAGGCTCATAGGGAGTGGCACTATTAGGGAGCGTAGCCTTGTTAGAGGAAGTATATCATTGGGGGTGGGCTTTGAGATTTCAGTTACTCAAGCTAAGCCCAGAATCTCTCTCTCTTCCTGCTGCCTACAGATCCAGATGTAGAACTCTCAGCTACCTCTCCAGCACCATGTCTGCCTGCATAGTGGCATGCTTCCCACCATGATGATAATAGACTGAACCTCTAAACTATAAGCCAGCCCCAATTAACTGTTTTCCTTTATAAGAGTTGCCATGGTCATGGTGTCTCATCACAGCAATAGAAACCCCAACTAAGACAACAGCCCTGGTCAGGTGACTGTGTGAGCTTCCTCTCTCCCTTCCTGGACCCATTGCAATAATAATAAGCAGTTAGCAGTACTATCAGGAGACCTGTTTGACAATGTTTGTCTTTAGAGATCTTATACATATAGTTCTTTCCTGAGTCTGACTCATCTCTTTAGGACGCACAAGGTCATCTCTGATCACCAGACATGGTCTGTGTTTTAGAACTTGGTTTAATTTAAATGAATAATGTTAATGCTTCCCTTCCTTAGCACAGCTTTAAAGAAACAGGCCTGACAGAGTAAAACCCTTAATACTCTGGATGTGGCACAGACTGGGAAACCATACCCAATCCCAAGGTCACACACCATTCTCATTATCTGTTGTTACACACAAAAGTTCCCCCATACAAGGACATAAAACAAACACTAGTTTTACATTGGGTTGTGTTATCTGAGCTCAACTATGTGATTTTTGCATCCTGTTAGAAATAACTAGGGACCTGAATGGTATGACCTGGAAACTGGGCCAGTCTAGAGAGCCAGAAATGGATTCCCTCTGGTCTGGGAGGTCAGAGGTGGGATTCAGTCACACACCTCATTCCCCACAGGCATAGCTGAGAGGTTAGGCCAGCAGGGTCCTCTCCTTTTTCCTGTCACCTCAGAGTCTGAGTGGTCTCTGAAACAGACAGACTTCATACACAAAAGTCTGGACACCAAGGCAGAATCTTCTACTTCTCTTAAAGATGAGGCCTCACACAAACCCAGGGATGTGTCCACAGGCCTGTCCAGAACCTGGGAAAGGGCAAATCCTTAATAGAAATATACACCGTGACTGATTCCGTCCTTTACCAAAGCTCAACAGGTTCCTCTGAGATCTCACCTCACACCTCCATCTTGACCTAAAGGCTTAAGCCAATGGTAGCATCGATTCTGACAGATCAAGGCTTCATCCCCAGGGTGACCTTAACTAACTACTCCTGACTCCCTTAAGTAAGTGTCTGTCCTGGAAAAATCAAGGCAGCCCGGAGAATTGATTTTGTTTCAGCCATACCCAAAGCCGTGTCTCCTGCCTCCCGGTGTCTGCAGGAGCAGGGAGACTTTGGAAAGTACCAGCTATCGTAGCAGATGGCTCCACTTGGTCTGGACTCCTGTCCCTTTGGTAATTTTTCACTTCCCTGGCTCTGTCAGCCCTCATCCTCATCCTGAGTTCCCTTATTCGCCTTTTAAAATGCATGAGTACAAGGCTAGAATGTAGTCAGTGGCAGAGCACCTGCCAAGCCAGCAAAAAATAATAATAAAAATTAAATGTCTCAAGACAAATACAAATCTTTGATATATATATATATATATATATATATATATATATATATATATATATATATATAGTTGGAGTCAGTTCATTCCAAACCCTTTTCACTACTGAAACAGTATTCTACTGATGAAATGTTAATCCTACCAGTTGAGAATAATACCACTACTACAATTTAAAGGCAAATTTGAAGCAAGTTTTAATTAAATACTGGGCAAGTGGATGGGCTCTGGTCAGATCCATCTCTGGGTTTCCAGAAAATGACCTGGAATCAGGGTTTAAAGTGGCTTAGTATTTCCCATGAGGTCCAATCAGGGGCAAGCATACATCCTGATGTACCTCTAGCATACATCCAATTAGGAGCAAGCATACATTTCCTGCCTGTGAACCTCCTACCCACATGTGATCAAGCACATCAGTGCAGATGGGTCAAACAACCTTGTTTAGGGGAGTGAAAATATGTGACTTGTTATCTCCCATAAACAGTAGCCTCCAGCATTTCGGGAACTCTCTGTCCTTGAGCAAGAGGCTTGCAAGTCAAAGACATTTTTGTTTCATGGAGAATTTCTTAGGCGTAGTCATTGGAACTTAAAGTGTAACTTGGCTTTCACACAACACCTGTCCTTTGACTTCAGCAAGCATGTTGGAAAACTACAGCAGGTGACAGTCACTTTTTAAAGTTCTCCTCTGGGGGTGGGTGGAAGACAGGTCCCCTCAGGCCAACTTGCACCCCTTTCAGCGGGGTACAGGTCACAGCCTCTTCTGGCCAGCTCAGTAACCCAGGTCTATGTTAGCTGTTCTCTTTACCACATGTGACTCTCAAGTCATGGCAAGAAGCAACTGAACGCAGCGAGTGTAATAAAGACAAGTCCATGCTGAAGGGAACCCGCTGCTGGAGGGGCACACACCGAGACCACCCTTTCCTCTTTCTCGTGACTAGCGATCACTCTGTGTGCTACCTTCCTGCTCCACAAGCAGTTCATTTAGAGGTTCTGAGCTCACCCAAGTGTCACCGGGCTGTCCTTCACCCACCCTGGGCTCAGCAGGCACAAGTCTTTGAGGAAATAAACGTTGCCATCAAAGTGTGACAGACCTGGAGGAAATTATGTAACTCTGGACTTTACACCCTAGAGGCACTGCCCTCTGGCTTCCTCTTTTCTCTCTGCACAGTCCTGGGACTGCCTCTGGAGGCCCTCTTCATACTTTAGCCCTTACTGCCTCCAATGCCGACTTTTTTCCTCAACATTGACACTAAGCTTTAGTACTGAGGCCCAAGTTTACTGCCTCAAATGCTTTTCTGTTATGTAATACTACTAATAACACCTAAAAAAATCTTTCCCTTCTTTGCACACTGTAATACCTAATATATACTTTTTTATTTTGCTCTGTTTCACTCACTTTTCCCACTAATATTTCCTGGGTATCTGCCTGGAGTACATACAGTACGTGCTCTGCCGTGATGGCGCCAAATACCTGTGCAGGGACCCACAGCCACTGGGAGACACAGATGTACAGTGATGCCAATGTGTCTGGGGAATGCCCACACTGGAGCAAAGTATGCTTGACAGAGGACAGGGAGCCCTTCTAAGAAGGGTGACCTTGAAGAGAAAGGGGCAGGCTACAAGACGAGGAGAAGTCTACTACAGGTGAGCGGTGGCACATGCAAAGGAAGCAGAGCATGGCTATTTGGTCATATCTTGGGGCATCAAACACAATTCAGTATGATCAGAATGCAATGCACAAGAGAACTGTGATTAGAAACACAAGGGGAGACAGAAACAGGCTCCAGATGACACAGACCTGTGAGACCATCTTAATCTGTTACTCTTGATGTGATGGGCACCAGGGAGCTTTGAGGTCTTAAATAACAGAGTGGTGTGACATGTCCTTTAGGCTGAGATACTCATTTTTTCTTTTACTCTTTTTCACTTGTGTTGTGTTCCTGTGGCTTTCTTTCTCTCTAAGCCTGTATTTATCTCAGCAGGAGGTCATATGGGAAGACCTTTGTACTGGATATTGACTTCCCCAAATCTGTGAATACTGTATCATCCCTACCCTTGCTTCCTCCAACTTTTCCTCCCAGTGGAAACACTGGGGAGATGCTCAGAGGAGGGCTTAATTTCTGCATTTTGACCACCTGCTCTCTGCTACCCACCATGCAAAGCAGTTTCGTGACTCTCTTACCGTGTGTCTTCTCTAACTCCAATCACAGGACTTGTAATGCCTTTTGAGGATCACAGACTGTGACCCTCTGGTCCAAGCTCATGTGAGTATTGGGCAGATGGGGTGCAATGGTCACTGTCCACTGGAGTACAGACATGTCTCCGTTATCTAGATGCTGGATGGCACAGCCCTTTCGACCATCACTGCTTTGACCAAGTAACTTAAGGATCCCACACAATTGCAGGGTTCTGTGTCATCTATCTGAAACACAAAGCATTTTCCAGCACTCTGGTTGTCCTTAGCTTCCAGCTTCCTGTGTGATCATATCGTAAGGAAGTATGTAGCTAATCTGTAGGTTTATTTTGTTGAAATGTAGTTGCAAACCCCCAGTAAGACAGGAGCCTACTTCCACACATGCCCCACCCTGGTGAGCCTCGACAGCTGAGCCTCAACTGAGGTTTTCGCCTGGGCTTTTGACAGCTTCATTTCTGTGAATAACCTAGGATGTGGGTTAAAATGCTTCGAGAGAGCATCTCTATCTGCCCATCAAAAAAAAAAAAAAAAAAAAAAAGTAAAACTATGTTTCTATCCACCTTCCTAAAACTTGTAATAAAAGATAATAAAAATTATAATTCAGAAAAAATTCCACATACACTTACATATGGTTTATATAATACAGTTAAGTACCAATACCACATTTTTCAAAGCCTGATGTTTTGCTGTCCACATTGCCCACAGCCTAAAGACTACTCATGCCCACTTCCCTGGCAGTTGTGAGTGAACATGTGATTCCATTTCCCAGCACCGTTTGCACCTAGGTGTAGCCAATGAAATGCAAGCAGAAATGTTGGAGGAGATTTTTCTCCTAAGAGGACATGTGTGTCTGCTCTTTACGCTGCTTCCTTTTTCTGGTGGCCTGAAGCAGACACAATGTGGCTTGGGTGCTAGCAGTCATTTAAAGCTGTGAGCTACTCCTGAGGAGGAAAGCCAGTCCTAGGGTAGTAGGATGGCCTCTGGATTTCTTTATCTAAGGTGAATTGAGTGAACTCCATTCTTAGTGAAGCTGTGTTTGTTTTATTTAGTTATGAGCATTCAAACTTACCTTTATAGCTCTGAGAGCCAGGTAAAGATGGTTTAAACCCACCTAGCCTTGGTCTGTCACATAGGAGAGTCTGACGTCCTCCTACGGTAACCTGTGACTCCCTGAGTCCTGCGTTTGCATGGCTTGCCCACCTCTGTACTTGCTTCTGCCAGACTCTCTTAGCTCTCTCTCACTCTTTTCCAAACAGGAAACTCAGCCACTCGTTGATATCCACACACTTCACACAAAGCCTGGGCACCTCGTCGTCTCTCTAACACATGCGCAGGGTGCAGTTTTCAGGATCACAAATCCCCAGCCTCCTGCTGCAGAGAGAAAGGCTGAGGTTTGCATCTGAGCTCTCGGAGCAGGGAAACAACAAAGGGCTGCAGGGAAGGAATCTCATTCTCAAGAACAGATTTTGAGAAAATCAAAACTGGAGCATCTGACAGCAGGCGTTCTCTGGGGACGTCACACCACAGGTGGCTTCTTACCAGGCTGATCAGAAATACAGGGCATTTGATTTCAATACCTGATGAACAAAGGGAGCCCTGATGGGAAAGGGTACTCTCAGCCTGAGAGCCCCCACTTCTGCGGTGGGGACCACTGAGGTTTGGCTAGCAGTGGTGTGTGCATGCACATGTTGTTTCTAGTGTCAGCTGGCTGAATCGCTCACCCATTTCCGAGTTCCTTTGGCATTGTCCACCAAGAAATCAGCTGTCCAATGTGAAGAGCACTGCCGTTTATTGAATGCCTGCTTTATAGTAGGTTCTACCCTTCCAGACCCCTGTGAAGGAAACCATCTTAACTCCTTTTCTAGCAGGGGCATGTCACCACTGAGAGGGTAGAACTAAGTCAGGGTCACTCAGTGGGCCAACACAAAGCCTGAGTGTACCAGATGTTTTCAAAGCTCCTAACTCCTGGGATGGTTGTGGGTGGAGCTGACTGGGTCACACGTAGATGATGAAGCACATACAGCTTGCACAGCCCCTGACCCCGAGGTTTTCTGTGCATGCTTGCAGCTGTACATCGAGACCACCTTGAGGATCCCAAATGCTTTTCTGAAACATTTCTTCAGTCTCTGGGCCAGACAGACTTGATCATGGACTCTTGAGGTTTCACTGGCCCAGAAAAAAAAAAAACATGTTCAGTGAAGTCTGCTCTTTTATGCTTGTGATAATTTTCCAAGCATTACATATTGCCCTGCAAATATCATGCAGCCTTAGAATTCTCTCTAAGCTGGGCCTGGGCCACAGACTTGGTTGCACCTTCACCAGGGTAATAGCCAGAGCTTTAATTTACTATGCATTTACTTCTGGCCTGGCATGGTATTTGGGTTCCATGTCACCTGAATACTACCACCGTTACCCACAGTAACCGAGGAAACTGGAGGAAGAAAGTCAACTCACTTGCCTAATACATTCCTCACGTAAAGGTAGATACGACAGTCAAACATGAGCCCTTGTTCTTCAGTCACTCCATCAATGTCTAAAGCTTCCCTTGACCACGAGGTCAGGGACCAAAAGCAGCAGCACCTTGGCCAAGCAAAAGATCTGCACAAGGTCAAGTTAGCAGGCAGCAGGCAGCACTAATTGTCCTCTGGAGAGGACACGAAAGTGAGAAGGGGACATGTGAGGGTGTGTCCAGGGATAGTGTGTGTGGAGTGGGGGATTGAGGGAGGGTATGATCAAGATACATTGAGTACATATATGAAATTTTTCAAAATGCTACTAGATTAAAAATGCTAACCAATTTAACTAACTTTTATAGTTCTAAATCTGTAATAAGTTCTTCTTGGAGCCAAAGCAGGAAGGGACAGTCACATGACCTTTTATTCTTATCTGGACTTGGGTAATTTAGCCTCAGAGCTTGTCTGAATGTTACAAACAATTTTGGTGTAATCTATTTAAGAAACAATTACCAAGGCATTCAGATTATGCATCTTTTATTTCCAAGTCCCCGTTTCCAGATTGCTTTCCCCAGAAAAACGGTGCCAAATTCTCACCACCAAAGCAGAAAAATCAGTCTCTCAAAAGTGAACAAATCCCCTACAGGTGGGAAACAAACACATCTTGAAATGCTAAGGGAAAATGATGCTGCCTGCCCAGGCAAGTAAATGATAGGTAGCTAACTCACATCTTTTTTCTTATTAGATTTAAGATCTAGGCCTGCTGACAGCCCATTGTTTTCTGCATACCAAATGAAAGGCTTTAAGAAAGCTGGGCCCTGCAAGGAATAGTCTCTCTTTGCCGGAGAAAAGTCACTACTCAACCAGAAAGTTCTCTGACAGAACAAGGAGCCTGTCCTCGCATATACAGCCATTTAAAAGAAAGTGAAATAAGTTTAGATATAATTCTGCATTACATATTGTAACCACAATTATTCTACATTACAACTATAACTTCTTCACTATGTGGGTGCTGCCTCTCAGACTGCTGAAGGACCGTGTACAGGTGGTGTGATGTTTTCTTCTTTGGTTTTAGTTTTCGTTTAATTTTGTTTTGCAAGAACAAAAGAGGAAGGACCTCTCTCCTCCAACTTTCGGGCAAACCTCAAGGTTCATGCGGTTTATGGTCACTGACTTCAGCCAGAGGCCGGAAGTGCTGTTGCTGTCACTGTGTAACTTGGGCATTTCTTTTCCCTGAAGTCTTTGCTCAGAGGGACTGCCCACCAAGGACTTCTCCAGCTCTTCCTAGACCTGGATATCTCTAGGCCTCTCTCAGAGGTTTCAAAATAGCCAGTTCTGTGTGTGCATGCACATGTACACGCGATTGCATCACACTTGCTGCAAAGTGTGTTTATGGCAGTCTGCTTTTGGGGTGTGGTAACTATAGAGAGGCCAAGGAGGGTTGAGAAGTAGAGTGATCTTTTGGACCAAGACGGTGGCTCCTGGTACACATCTCAGGATGAAGTCCCCTTGGAAAGTCCTCAAGGCTACCCCTTTGTTTCTTCTTCTGCTCTCTCACTCATTGGCCTCTGTACCCTATGAGGACCAGCCAGGTGCCAGCTACTCCAATGGCCACAACTGTGCAGGTAAGTACATATTAATTTTTTTCTGTGTGTTCATAACAATAAAATCTGATACTTTGGTTGCACAATAATCCCTCAACCTCAAAGTTAGATGGGATGGCACATACTTATCTGTATTCCAGGTACTCAAGAGAAAGAGGTAGGAGGATCACCAGATGGAGACTAGCCTGGGCTATATACTGAGTCCCTGTCTCAAAAAATGAACAAACAAAAGTCCTCTTCTGTTATTGGACAGGTTTTGGAGGGTATCAGCTTCTCTAATAGTATGAAATTCTCAGTTCTCTCCATGGCTCTGACCTCAGACATCTGGATTAAGTTGCCATCCTCTTCCTCCTCCTCTTGCTGATCTGTTGCTGGCTCTTACCTAGCCCTCTCCCTACCCCTGTGTCCTTCTTAGCAGACAAGGCTAATGATATGTACTTCATAGAACTGTGAGAACTAAGATCATGCATGCAGATCTGTGACATCCTTACACAGTGAGGGCTCAGCCCCCTAAGCTTCCTTCATTCTTTAGGGAATCTCACTGTGGTGGTCCAGCAGAAACTCTGAACACTGACTGAGATATGGCCTAATGACTTCTTCATAGGAACATTTTATTTCCAGTTTCTCTTTGTATTTGCTTTGTGTCTTCTGGGGATAATAAGGAATAAGGTGAAAACTTCTGTACTGGCTAGATTTATGTCAACTTGACACAAACTGAAGTCACCTGAGAGAAGGGAACCTCAATTAAGAAAATGCCTCCATAAGACTGGAAAGTCTGTAGAGCATTTTCTTAATTAGGGATTGGTGGGGGAGAGCCCAACCCGTTGTGGGTGGTTCCTTCCCTGGGCTGGTGATCCTGAGTTCTATAAAAAAGCAAGCTGAGCAAGCCAGTAAAAGCACTCTTCCATGGCCTCTGTATCAGTTCCTGACTCCCAGGTTCCTGTTGGGTTCTTACCAAGACTCCCCTCAGAGATGGGCTATTACCTGGAAGTATAAACCGAAATAAACCCTTTCCTCTCCAAGTTGCTTTTGGTCATGGTGTTTCATCACAGCAATAGAAACCCTAACTATAACACCTTCCATATTCATATTATATATGGAGCATGTAGCAGTAGAGGGAACTGAGATAGCATGGGCAATGGAGCCACATAAAGTCAGAACTAAGAAACGATTATTCAGTAAGCAAACTTCAACATGGAATCCTAAACAAAAAGAACCCTAGGGATAAGTATGATAGGCAAGTACTACACACAGACAACTCAGGCACAAATTCTGACACTTATGAATTATGTGCAGAGGCAGTGTCAAAAAGTCTGAATTGGTCATGTTTGGCCAAAGCCCTGATCATATTATGCACATCAGGGAACTCATCTCTACATCCAAATATTCCTTTAAAAATAAAACCCAAAGAACCAGATTCAGAAGGTGCCAGGTCATCTTCACTCAGTCTTTAGTTTCTGAATCACAACTTACTGCCATTTCATGTTCTGACAACAAGTCTGCAAGCCTGTCAAATGGAGTACACCGAGGAAAGGCTCCTGAGAGTCAGCTCCATTTCCACGGTGGCTACAAATAGACTTTCTGGGTTTGGGTCAGCAATCTACCCTGAGATCCCCAGATCTTCATATCAGTAGAATGGACACAAGGCTCCCATTTTCTTCCCTGCTGGGTCCCCAGCAAGGGAGTTGGACGCTGTGTTAAGAGAATTCCAGGAATTTGCTCTACGTACCTATTGTTGCAGAGCAAATGAAAATAATAATCATTTGTTGCCACATGATTTTGTGGGTAAGGAATTTGGGCAGAGCCTGGATGGTGATTTTCTGTGCATGTGGGGGGTGATGGAGTTGATGGGTAGATGAAAATGGTGGATTGATGGGTCGGAAACTAAGATAGCTTTACTCACATGTTTAGTGCTTCGGGGGTGAAGGATGGTTAGAAGTGTGCTTCATCTAGGAAAGTCCCTTGGAGCTCCTACCCTCAGTGGTCCCAGGAGGAGGTGACTTGTTACATGGCAGCACATGAGTCCCGGAGAGAGAATTCCAAACACTGAGAACTAGAAGCTGTCCATCTTTCAGGGTTCTGTTCTAGAAACTCCTGCCGTTAAATTTCCCCGTGTAACTCAGAACTTTCAGCAAGTCTCTCTGGGTGACTTTGTCATCTGCTGTCATGATAACAAGGAAGGTGGGTGTCAGGTACCGGTTTAAATGGTTAACCTTTACCAATCCCTACATATTCACTCAGTCAGGAGTTGGAAGTGGTTCATGTTGGCTGCTGTCTTGCTGTTTGAAGCTGCTTCCTTGAAGGAAATAGACTCAGACAATTTTGTGCAGAAGTTTATTGTGGAGTATTCTTTGGAAAATTCCAGTGAGGGAGCACAAGTTTCCACAGAAACAGCCCCCTAGATACAAACTGCTCTGCCCTGGGGGGAGGGGTGATTATTCCCATTGAGGTGTCTTCCTGTGATGTAGGCAAGAGACTTGGGACCACTATGATGCCTCAGATCAACACTCAAAGAAGCAAGGAAGAGACTGCGCATTCCCAAAAGTTGATCCTGGGCTCCTTTCGCTTCTGGGACGCCATCTGAGAAATGTCTTTAGAAGTAGTGAGGTAAACTCACTCTCAGCCCCTAGCTGGAGGGAGAGCTTCATGGCTTCGTGGAGGAAATGGTGTAGTTGGGAATACGCTGCTGGGTCTGCCCTTGTGCCAACACCCTTGTAGCAGAAATCTTAACAGTTCTTATTGATAAAATCAAACCTGAGCCAGGTATTGGGGTGCACACTGGAAGATCAGAGAGACAGAACAAGCCATAGCTAACCTCACCTGGCCAGCTTCTCAGCTCATCTTGTTTCCTCAGACTGGAAGCCTCTGTGTTCTCATATCCGAATGGCTCTCAGCTGAACTGTGCTGCTCAAAAGCTAAACGCTTAACCAGCCAAATGCTGCTAGTTTCTGGTCCTCACGCCTTATATACCTTTCTGCTTTCTACCACCACTCCCTGGGATTAAAGGCTCGCTTTCTGGGATTAAAGGCATGAGTCACCATGCTTGGCTGTTTCCTTAAACACATGGATTTCTGCCTCTGCAATGCTGGGATTAAAGGCATGTGCTACCACTGCCTAACCTCTATGTTTAATATTGTGGCTGTTCTGT
Organism: Peromyscus leucopus; assembly: GCF_004664715.2. Lineage (NCBI taxonomy): Eukaryota > Metazoa > Chordata > Mammalia > Rodentia > Cricetidae > Peromyscus > Peromyscus leucopus. The sequence continues at coordinate 42,510,204 of NC_051067.1, forward strand.
CTCTGACCCCAGATAAGTTTATCAGAGTGCACAATATTTTGGGGAACACAATACCACCACACACCCTAACAACTTTCTGATAATAATAGATGCATCTCTTTAAACTCGTGTGCAGAAAGTGTCCCTTCAAATAGTTCGACACACTAATTCCTCACATGGTCACTGAATGGCTAACAAATCGTGGGTTCTGAACCAAGAATGCAAAGATAAATACCAAGAATGTTTAAAGTGTCTGTCTTCAGTGAAGTTGCTACCCATTTTAGAGAAAAGTCTAGAGATTGGTAAAGATTAGAATCCCTCTCACTGAAGAATAAACTAGGCATTGAGTGTGACAAAAACACACCCTGCCTGTACACTGCACTGTTGGAGGTGGACCCACAGGGTCACACAGCATGAGTCAAGGCTAACCAGATCAGCAGCAGGCAACTACAGGCTGTCTACCCTCAAAGTCCCCAGAAGGTGGCAGGCATGATGATATTTTGGTGCTGGAAAGACGACTCAGCCATTAAGGGCATTGACTGCTCTTCCAGAGGACCCAGGTTCTATTCCCAGCACCTACATGGTGGCTCACAACTGTGAGCAATTTCAGTTCTAGGGGAACTGACAACCTCACACAGACACGCATGCAGGCAAAACACCAATGCTCATAAAATAAAAATAAATAAATTACAAAAAAATTCAGAATTTTAGAAATTTTTGTATTGGAAGATGACTAGTGAAAAGTGGGAGATTCCATTATCTCAAAGACTCTGCAGCAGGCCCCTCCCGCCTCAAAAACCCAGAGCAATGAAACCTGTGGAACAAGAGACGAGAAGCTGGATGTCCACAGTCCAGCGCAGCAAGAATCCATCTTTCCTAATCATTACCTACAGTCGTGACACAAAACCCTTCCTTGATCGGGGAAGCATGTTCTTGCCTTAACTAAAATCAAATAAGTAAAAAAAAACTTCACAGGAACTCAAGCGTCTTAGACACCTCCCCTGCAGTGGAGGGATTTCCTGCTTCCTATCCATAATAGCGTTCCATGGCCTGAGTCCCTCCATTTCCATGAACACAAGCATTTAAATATCACAGTTGTTCTTAGAGCTTCGGAAGCGCCTGCTCTGCGGTCATTTTTCTGCAGCTCCCCAACGCTTACAAAAATACATGTCGTATACACATACATTTGGAACATATGTCATTTTAGGTAAATATAAAAGAACGACCCTATGTCTTTTTCAAGGATCCTTTCATCTGTTCTTCCTCCCATCTCCTTCTGATATTATCCTCTCTCTCCCCTCCTGTTGGAGCCCCCCATTTTTCTCATTTCTCCCTTCATGGAACCTCTGTCCTGCTGTTCCCCGTTCTACAGCTCCTCCCTCCTTGGTGCCTCTTTACTTCCCTAGTCCCATTGGTGTTCTAGGGTTCATATTCACATTTATGGATTTGGAGCTAAAAATCACAAATAAGAGCATGCAATGTTTTTCTTTCTGGGTCTGAGTTACTCCAGTCAGTATAATATGTTCTATCCATTTACCTCCAAATTTCATGATTTTCAATAGAGTTTTCTTTTTCAGATTCTAATGTGTGTGTGTGTGTGTGTGTGTGTGTGTGTGTGTGTGTGTGTGTGTGTGTTTATATACAGGTCCCATGTCAAATCTATGACTCGCTAATATTTTTTCCTATTCTGTGAGTTTTTCTTCAGTTTTATAACTGTGTCCTCTCTAGAATAAATTCTTTTTGATTTGATAAGTCCCTATTTTGTTTTTTTTATCTCTTGTGCTGCTAGAGTAATAGAAGTAATAGCCATATTTCTAAGTGGCTCTTGTCAGTGTGCCACTCTATTTTCTGTATCTCCTTTCTCAGATACTGAATCCCTATGGCATATGGCAACCAGGCATGGAATGCCTACTTAGATTGCGAGTTCGAGGAATTGAATTGGGCCTGAAGGGCAGCATGCATGGCTGGCAAGTGTGGAGCCCTAGTTTCAATTCCCACTGCCCCCAAATGAATAAAGGAATCCAAATGAGTTAAGACGAGCATGTAAAGGAGGAAACTTTCTTAGAATCATCCAAGGAATGAAGTTTAGAACTGAAAGTCAGAGAAATGGTGGATCCTAAAAATCAAGCCAGGTGTCACGAAATGGGGACTGTCAGCTATCTGGGGCATCCTCTTGATGCTGGCTCTGATTGTGTCCTGCAGATGAGCTGGTTCCGTTGCTCTCTGTCTTGTGGTCAGGTCTGCTTGGTGGTACAGCTCACAGATTCCTGGGCCCTCCCTCTTGTTGCCAATCCCAGCTTCATGCTCTCATGAGAACCTGGGCTGCCATCATGCCACTGAATAGGAGGCAAGTGGGAGTAAGTCCTAGGTACAGGCACAGCTCCCAGAACAGTGGCATTGTTGCAACTGAGCAGACTCTCCAAAAGGAGCCACCACAGAATGTACAACGCTATAGAACAACATCTACCAAACAACAAATAGCCTAGCTTCCAACCAGGAGCCTAAGACTGGGGAACTGAATACTAGACTTGAGAACATGGGTCTTGAGCTCACCCTGAGTGAGTACTAGCTGTGGGGATTCCCTGTTATCAACACTTCACTACCCATCCTGTCTGCCCTCTGAACAAGGGCTCACTGGACTGTGCTTCGACTTTCCAGAGGCTATGGAATCAGCAATAAGTCAGGTTCTGTTCCCTAAAACATGTTTCAGTACAGGATGATTTACAGGCCAACATAATCTGTATGCTTTTCATTGACACTTAAACTAATTCATTGAATTTTGAGGGTTTTAAGGTACTATTTAATACCAAAGAAGTCATTTAAGTGTTTTAAAGACCCATTCATTCTCTCATTCATGTTTTATTAAGCATGCCTTCAGAGTCAGGCATCTCCCCTTCTGCATAGCCCAGAGTGCTCAGAAACTCTGGTTGGAACAAGAGACAAAGGTGTGAATAGGAAAGAGTGTCATTAACAGGAAAGGTCTGGACAGAACTGGCAGGGAAGCTTGCAAATTCACAGTCATAATTAAGATATCACAGATTTCAGACTCTCTTTCTCTGTAACTGGGCAATAACTCCTAGACACCATTTCCGTGGGTAGCAGAGAGCTTTGCCTCTTGCCATCCATGCTACCTTTGGGTATCACGAGTTCTCTTCTTCATTCCCCTCTCAGAGTAGCTTCAGTTGCCAAATCATCCTGACATCCAGAGATCTCAGACTTGGGAGTGGGCTCAGTCCTTAGTCCTCAAGAGCTTGAGCTACAGCCAAGGCCCAGGGAGGCTGTAGAGTTCATGGCCGGGCGGTGTGTGTGTGTGTGTGTGTGTGTGTGTGTGTGTGTGTGTGTGAGTGTGTGCATCTCACAGCAGTCCTGTGGCCCCACCCTGCGGTTCTGCCTCTCACCTGCAGTCCAAGGACTTACAGACCCCAGAGTTTAGCTAGATCACACCCTGGTTCCTGGGGTGCCACTCTGCCCTCATCCCTCACTTTGGTAATCTTGTGTATGCTCCTCTCCTTCTGTCTTTACTTTTAAATTATCATTGAATTTAGTCCAGTCTTTATATAAATGGCAGCTTCCTGATCATTTGAGTTGTCCATATCCTGTCTACTTTCTTTTTTCTGTGGTACCTTGAAAAGAAAAACCAGAGAGACATAACAGAGAAAGAAAAGGGTCTGTGACTTTGGGGCAAGGTCACAGAGTGAGCAGAGCTTTAAAAAATGGTGGCAGCATGCTATTCTTTAGGGGAAAAGTTAATAATACTTTTTCTCCTTTTTATGAGTGTTCTGTGGGAAAGAGGAAGGAATGAAAAAGTTGCACATTATCAAATGAAATCCCCAAGAAGTTTTAATGTGCCGATCACTCTCTATAGATCTTCCTAGACAGACTGAATATAGGAATGTCAGTTTACAATGTTCGTACAGTTCTCTCTGAATCATGAGGTCACTCGTGGTCTGTATTTTCTGTCTAGTACTTTGCTGAATTTTCTGCCTGTTCACACGGATACAATAGGAAGAACAAAGGTTAGAAAGTCCAGGCTCGTAGATGGATCAACCCTGACTCTGCCGCTCTACGAATTAGGCATCGGGGACATTGCTTAATGTCCTTAATGTCCCTCTGCACCTTCCTTCCCAGCAAGACGAGAATGACACAGGGTAAGGTATCGGGTTAAACATGTAGATACCGTGGTGGACTTAGAACTGTCTTGGCACATCACAAGTTCTCCAAAGGGTTGTTATCCAAACTTGTGAATTAAGAAAGAAATGTACTGAAGCTGTATTCTAAAAGTCCTGAGATTAAGCCTGTTGCAATGCAGAGTCCAAGGAAACAGAACAATAACCTGTGAAAGAACAGCTTGTGTCATTCTGAGAGGGTCTGAAGGAAAGATCTCTACAAAGAAAGATTTCACAACAGTTTCCTGAAAATGTGAATGACGTGCAGGTACAGTATCCTGAGTCTCTAGGGAATAAACTGGACAGTCGGAGTAACAGCTGCCTGCAGAGGTGGGTGATGGTTAAAAATGTAGTTTTGTAGCTCAGCAAGAGAGGAAACTTCACAAGTCTAGAGTCTACCATGGAGCGATTGTCACAGCCTAGGGAGCTTCCCCATCCCAGCGAGAGGAAGTAATGAGAGTGTCTCGACCACCTCGACCAGCAAGGAAAACGCAACACCGAGCTCTTCTTCAAGCTGTTTATTCAGGCCTTTAGCAAGTGTCTTCTCCACTGGAGGAGCTCCGTCCCAACCTTATATAGGTCCTGCTCCACCAACCTCCTTACGCCACGTGGGGCTATCGAATTGGTACACGTTTGCCTGAGCAACCCATGTCATGATGCCAAGCCAAATATGGAGTTGTTTTTTTCCAGCCGTCCCGCCGGGAAGGCGGGGACAGGATGTAGGCGCCATTTTGAGGTGCGGCTGCATGCAACTGTCTACATGAGAGCCACACTTAAGACAGAGCCTCAGAAGGTCCTTACTGGACCCTCAGTGGCAGTGTTTCAGAGAAAGAAAAGAAGGCGAAGAAGAGATGGAAACCGTGCTTGGCAGCTACAAAGAGAACACAATCTCCCCGTGGCACTCTGCAGAAATGGTGGGGAGAAGGTGTTTTAAAAAGACTCCCTGACCTGGGGGAGGCAGCCTGCATGATCCTCAGGACCCACATGCTGCCAAGAGAGAACTGATTCACCCCAGGTTCCCCCTGACCTCTGCACACAGGCTGGGGTATGAAAATGTACTGATACAGTGCAATACTGTGTCCAGTGGATATACACCAAGAAAATGTAAAAATAAGTAAGATGATTGCACGGAGCATGACTTTCTATAGATGTATAATAAATTGTTCTCCACTAATAAGCTCAGTTACACATGCTTGTTGTTTCATAGTTTCTGTACATCAGAAGTCCGGACATGATGTAATTGGGTTCTTTTCTAAGGACTGAAAAGGTTGAAACTGAGATATCAGATGGGTCTTGTCTTAGATACCGTTCTATGGCTGTGAAGAGACATGATGGTCACAGCAACTTATAAAAGAGAGCATTTAATTGGAGACTTGCTTACAGTTTCATAGGGTGAATCGTGACCATCATGGCAGGGACCATGACAGCAGGCAGGGAGGCATGGAGCTGGAGCAGTTGCTGACAGCTTATGTCCTGATCTGCAAGCTGGAGGCAGAGAGAAAGGGAGTTGTTGGGTCTGGTAAGGGCTTTTGAAACACACCTCCCCTAACAAAGCCACACTCCCTAATCCTTGCTACCAAACATTCAAATATATGAGCCTCCAGGAGGAGATGGAGCATTCTCGTTCAAACCACCACAGGGCTGAGCTCTCATTTAGGACCTCACTTTGACTGTTGACAGTATTCAGCCCCTCCCATTAGCAGAATCAGGGTCCCTTTGCTTACTAACTGCCATCTGTCAATGACTAGAGGCTGCTACTTAGTGGAAGAAGTCAGCAACATGCTGATTTATTATCTGTCCAGCTCCACCTAGAGAAAACTTGACATTTAAAAGGATTTGTTGATTATTTAAGGCCCACTCCAGAAAATACAATAACCCAAAGTAAATTGGTTAGTATCCCAATTACATACACAAATCCTTTTGTTATTGTGTTAAAAAAGAGCGAAGTGACATCAAACATACCAACCCTCCCTCAGAGGACTACACCAGGAACAAAAGCCTTATAATTCTGCCTCACAAACACTGAAATACTCAAAAGGGGAAAGACCACCAAACTGAATAGTGTGATAATATCATAGGAGGATCTCTGGCTTATGTCCAAAGTCATTCTCCAGATAGACATGAATAGCCATGCACATGTATCAGAGATCAGTAAATAGAGAATGGTTTCTGTCTGGATGAGAGTTTTACTGATGAGATTTTTGTATGTTTTATGGGATTTTTTTCAGTCTTGGAAACTTTTAGATTTAAGCTTTTACTCAAAAACTTCACACTGCAAATTTGGAAAGAAAAACAAATTGCTCCAATGCCATAGCCTTTTGCTGATAAGCTAATTGGTTTACAGTTATCAAAGTATGAACAAAATCTCCTGGAAGGAGGCTGTGTCTGAGGAGACTGATTGATCACAAGTTCATTACTGTGGAGAGTTAGGAAGGTTATAGGTCTGGAGGCTAATTACCTTGTCTTCGACTAGCGTTAGCAGCGACTTCATACAATCACATTGAAAGTATTTTGCCAATGTTCAGCAAATAGACTTTGAACAGACACTTAAGATGATAATAAGGGGCCAAATGAGAAGTCTAGACTTGAAAAACAATAATAATTCACTAGATAGGCTGGGCAGATTTCAGTTCACAGAAGAAAGGATCCATGTGCCTGAACATAGATCAATGGAAATTATCCAAAACAAAGCTAGAGGAAAGCCAGACATGAAGGAAATGATCCAAGCCTCAGGAACACGTGCTACAGCGCCCAGTATCTCAACATCTGTGGGATGGGTGTTCTGAGAGGAAAGGAAGAGAGAGGAAGTTTGTAAAACTACCTGAAAAAAGGATAAAAGCCAACACTGCTTCAAAACGGAGGGAAGATATTAATCTACTGATCCAAGCCTCCTAAACTTCAAACAGAATAAATACAAAGCAAATCTCGACACCTCATAGCCAGTCTCCTGAAAACAAATGCAAGTTGAAGCCCTTGAACACAACAGAAATGCGTTATGTCCCCTGCAGGAAAACAGTCTAGCTAATTTATACTGTTTCATTTATAGAGCTGTGGGGGCAGAAGGCAGTGGAATGACATAAGGTGCTGAGAGGGGACAAAAAGCTATTAACCCAGAAGTCTATGCCATATTAAACTATGACTTAAAAGTGAGCATAAAATATAAACACATTTCCTGATGAATAAAACTGAGAAGCATTGCTAGTAAATTTGCCATAAAAGAAGTACTAACAGGGAGCTGGAAAGATGACTTAGTGGTTAAGAGCACTTATTGCTCTTGCACAGGGCCCAAGTTCAATTTCCAGCACCGACTTGGTGGCTCACAACCATGTAGACATCAGGCACACAGACAGTGCACATACATACATGCAAACAAAACATTCATACACATAAAATAAAAATAAATAACTCTTTAAAATAAGTGCTATAAGGACTGGAAAGCTGGCACGGTGAGTAAAGCTCTTGCTGCATAAATGTCAGGACCATAATTCAGTCTCAACTATCCATGCAACCACCGGGCAAGTGTGGTGATCTGCCTCTAATCTCGACTTAGAAGGCAGAGACCAGGGAGACCCAGAACAAATCAATTACCTATACTAGCCAAATCCCTGAACTCTAGGTTCATGTGAGAGACCCTACCTCCATATATAAGGCGGATCATCATCAAAGTAGACATCAGAAGTCAACCTCTGCATGTGGGCATTTGCAAATGCATACATACATGTGCATGTTCACCTTTATACACACTTGTTTTCATATGTGAAAACACTCATACACACATACATTGCCATATACACATGTACATGTGCATGAATAGGCACATTAAAATTAAAAAGGACTAAAAAAGTAGTCCTTTAAACAGAAAACATAATACAAGGTAATTTAGAGTCATAAGCAGAGGTAGAAAGCTCAGGTTATGGTATATATGAGAGGAGATATATTTATACACACAAATATTTTTCTGAATATGTCAAGTGAAAATGCTTAAAAACGGTAATTAAAACACTGCATTGTTTGGTCTACAACATAAGGGAATTAGCCCAAAGGATATGGGAAGAAATGGAACAGTACAGAAGCAAAGCTGTAAACTTTTGTGCTAATTAAATTGCTATTAGCATGATATAAATTTTGACAGATTGAAGCTACACATTATAATTCAGGAACCACTGGGAATAGAAACATTCGCATAAAACACGATGAAAAAAATCACCAGGGAGAAAATAGGACTCAAAGATCCTTGTTCTCACACACACACACACACACACACACACACACACACACACACACACACCAGCAGCATAGGTAGAAGACCAATGAAGAGCACACGTGAGTAAAACAGGCAGCTAGAAACCTCAGAGAGACATTCTCTATGTGGACCACACATGCCATTCAAAAGTCAAGATAATCAGAACTAGGCTGTTCTTTCTAAAGTAACATCCAACTAGATTCTGAATACTAGAGATATGCCTAGATTTAAGGGCATACATAGGTTGAAAATAAAAGGACAAAATATGACGGGACACAAGAAGAGAAACCACAAGGCTTCTTACTTTATGATACAGAATATGCTTTAAGCTATAGAAAAGTATAAAACCAGAGGCATCTTTTGTAATGATAAGGGCACTATTATACCAACAAAAGATAAGTTGTTATATGTTACTACTGCATATTGTATTGTTCCTACATATATGAAATTAATAAGATCCCTAAAATATAAGAAACAGTGACAGAACTGTAAAGAAAATTATGAAATTAAGAAATATAACTTAAGATTTGAACATTTCTTAAATCTTAATATATGGAACTAGACAAAAATGAGGATATAAGGATCTGGACAACACAAAAGACCTAGCAAAAATCCCAGAGTACTCTACTTAATGACAACAGAATAGATGTTTTAGGACACTTTTGCATAGCTTTATTTATTTTTCTTTATTAAGAAATGTTATATTCATTTTACATACGAACAACAGATCCCCCTCTCACCTCTCCTCCTGCTCTCCCTCAGCCTTCTCCCCCCAGCCCATGCCCCATTCCCTCCTCTGAAAAGGTAAGGCCTCCCATGGAGAGTCAGCAGAGCCTAGTACATTCAGTTGAGGCAGGTCCAAGCCCCTTCCTCTGCATCAAGGCTATGAAAGATGTCCCATCATAGGTAATGGCCCCCCAAAAGGCAGCTCATGCACCAGGGACAGATCCTGATCCTACTGCCAGGGGCCCCTTAAGCAGACCAAGCTGCACAACTGTCTCTCTTATGCAGAGGGCCTACTCCAGTCCCATGGAAGCTTCACAGCTGTTGGTCTAAAGTTCATGAGTTCCCACTAGCTTGGTTTGGTTGTCTGCAGATTTTCCCATCATGATCTTGATGGTCCTTGCTCTTAGAATCCCTCTTCTCTCTCTTCGAGATGTAAAGCAAAGGATAACCAGCTATTATTTATTTTTAATGTGGATTCTAGGAATCAAACTCAGGTTACCATGCTTATACAGCAAACGCTTTTCCACCAACTAAGTCATTTCCCCAGTCCCATTTTGAAGTTTTAAAATTTTTATTAATTCTCTGAAAATTTCATAAAATATATTTTGGCTATATTCACCCTTCCCGCCTTAACTCTTCCTAGACCCATGCCTTTCCCAGGCCACCTTTGTGTCTTTTTCTTCTCTTTTTTTCAACCCATCAAAACCAAGAATATTTGTGCTGCCTAAATATTCTTGGATGTGTGGTCTTCCACTGGTCAATGTACCAGGGGCTCCACTATGGAGAAAATTTAATTTCCTTTCTCTCTGCAGCTAACAATTGCCAATTGCTCCACAACTAGAAGTGGTATGTCATGTCCAACTCCCCTCTCCACGCTGGGGTTGGACATACAAAGGACTTGGGAATGCTGTTCACACCTGCTGTGAGTTCATGTGTGCATTTGCCCTCCTGTGTCCAGAACACACCATTCACTTACAGCCACCAACCACATCTGTCTGTTATTCTCTCTCTGTCCCCTCGTATTCAACGATCTCTATGCTTTGAACAGAGGGGTCCAGCATCTATGTTACATTCAGGGTCGAGCATTCTGCATCTCTTTTACATTCTTTATCCTGGCCAGTTGTGGTCCTCTGTGCCATCTACTGCAAACAAAAGATTCTCTGATGAGGACTGAGAGGTGCATTGATCTACTGGTATGATGATAAGTCATTAGAAGTTAATTTAATACTCTATTATTTAGTAGTATAATAGTAGTAGGTTCTTCCCTGTGACCTATGACCTGTCTAGCCATAGGGTCTTGGCCTGATAATGGTACAAGGTATAGGTTTTATTTTGTGGGACAAGGATTAAGTTCAATCAGAAAGTTCTTGGGTACTGCCATGGCATTAATGCCACGGTTGTACCAGTGGGCATGTCAGGCCTGCCAATGCTGTAGGTCACAGGTTTCATAGCTGGGTAAAATTGGTGGTTACTTTCCTCTTTTTGCTTGCTCAGCACCTTCTATCACAAGAAAGCTAGCCAGTAGGGATGAAGCATCCAGGTCTGTAACAGCTTGATTTCTCCATGTTCTATGACTCAAGCATGCAGTGTCTTCAATAACAGGGTCTTACCATTAAGCTCGGGAGGATAACCAAGAATATTGGCAATAGCCTGTAAGTTAATTTGGAATCTATGGGACCTCACTAACAAATAACTCTATCAAAAGAAACAGCCCATTCTCAGCACTGGGCTTTCTAGTTGTTAGTCTCAGGTGTCTTGTAGCAGCATTGTTGCCTGGTACCTTAATATAAACAAACAAACAAACAAATAAATAAATATATTATAATATGTGCGTATATGCACATATATGGAAGCTTCTACAGTAGCACATTTTCATGACTTTTTGAAAGGTCTTTCATGTTATTTATTCCTCCCTATATTCCCTCTTCTACTTGCTCTCTTCCCCACCCAAATTTAATCCTTCTTATCCCACTATTCCCCTTTACCAATGTGTTCTACATCCTCTTCCTTGAAAGCCCTTCTCCGTAACCTGTTAGTGATTTTCTTACTGATCTAGGTATTTCAAATGAACCACACATATCTGAAGAGTCAAGGCTAACATCCACAATGATAGAATACATGTAATATCAGTCTTTCTGAACCTAGGTTACCTCACACAAAATGGTATTCCCAGCTTCATCCATTTACCTGAGAATTCTACAATTTCATTTTTTATTAAAAGATGAATGATATTGCATTGTATAAATATTCCACATTTTCATTGTTCCTTCATCAGCTGATGAACATCTAGGCTGTTTCAATTTCCTGGCTATTGTGAATGAAGCAGCAATGAACATGGATGAGCAGGTATCTCTAGGTATCTCTAGAGTATAATATGGAGTCTTTTGAGTAATGTTCAAGAGTGGTATAGATGGATCTTGGGGTGGATATATTTCTAGCTTATTGAGAAACCAACCTCCTCCTGATTGCCATAGTGGATGCACAAGTTTGCACTCCCACCCATAGTGGATAAGTGGTCCCCTTCACCACATCCACAATATTTGTCATTGGGTGTTTGATCTTAGCATTCTGACTAGAGAAAGATGAAATCTCAAAGTAGTTTTAAATTCCATTCCCCTGATAGGTAGGGATGTAGAAAATTTTCAAAAGTGTTTTTCAGCAATTGTATTTCATTTTTTGAGAACTCTGTTTAGTTCCATGGCCATGTTTTTAATTGTCTCATTTGTTTTCTTTCTTTCTTTCTTTCTTTCTTTCTTTCTTTCTTTCTTTCTTTCTTTCTTTCTTTCTTTTTTGGTTTGTTTTTTTGTTTTGTTTTGTTTTGTTTTTCGAGACAGGGTTTCTCTGTGTAGTTTTGGTGTCTGTCCTGGAACTCACTCTGTAGACCAGGCTGGCCTTGAACTCACAGATACCCACCTGGCTCTGCCTCCCGAGTGCTGGGATTAAAGGCATGTGCTACAACTGCCTGGCTTGTTTGTTTTCTTGATGTTTAGTTTTTTGGTTTGCTTGCTTGTTTTTTGTTTTTGTGTAGTCTAGATACAAATCCTCTATGTATATATACTGAAAATTGTCATCCTATGGGCTGCCTAGCTACTGAAGTGATAGTTTCATATGCTGCACAGAAGCTTTGTAGTTCCATTTTTTAGTTGTTGATCTTAAAGCTTGTGCTATCAGATGCTATTCAGAAACTTTATTCTGTGCCAGTGAGTAGAAAAATATTACCCACTTTCTTCCCCTCAGATTCAGAGCATCAGGTCATATGTTCAGGTCCTTGATCCATTTGGTGCTGAGGTTTATGAGGGATGAGAGATGAGGATCTAGTTTCATTCTCTACATGTAGCCATCCAGTTTGACCAGCACTGTATATTGAGGATGTTCTCCTTTCTCCAGAGTGTATTGTTGGCCTTTGTCAAACTGAGGTGACTATAGTACTGTGGGCTTATACACACATCCTCAGTCTATTCAGGTGATAAATGTGTCTCTTTTTATACTAGGACCATGCAGGTTTTGTCACTATAATTCTAGTATAGCTTGAAATCTGGATTGGTGACACCTCCTGTAATTTTTTGGGTTTTTTTGGTGTGTAGCTGTTCAGTATTGTTTTGATTATCCTAGGTCTTTTCTATTTCTACATTAAGTTTAAGATAATGTTTTCAATTTCCATGAAGACCAATACTGGAATTTTGAGGAGGATTCCATTGAATCTGCAGATTGGTCTTGGTAGGATGGCTGTTTTCATATCTGTCCTGCCAATCCATGAGTATGGGAGGTTTTTCCATCTTTTCAATTTCTTCTTTCAGTAGCTTAAAAGTTTTTGTTGTACTCCCTTGATTAGATTTATTCTGAAATTTAGCTTTGAAGCTATTTAAAATGGTATTATTTGGGACCTTCCCATGATTAAAGCACAGATCATTCAGTAAAACAAGCATCAATTTATTTTAAAAGATTGAAATCATACAGTTATCTATCAAATTAAAATTCAAGAATGAGAAAATGTGAAAGCAAAGTAACACATTTTCTTTCCAAAACATGATGGAAGAAGTCTAGTTTATATATACATATATATAGCTTTTATTTGCATATATTATTATATTATGATGCCAGCTAAATCATATTTAAAGAAAAATGTATAACTTTCTTTAGAAGAAAGATCTAAAGTCAATAACCTGCATTCTACCTCAAGAATCCAGAGAACAACATTTCAAACCCAAACTAAGTAGAAGAAAGAAAATAAACATTAGAATAGAATAAAAATTAATAAAATAAAAACAAGTGTAGTAATGAAAACCAGATACTGTTATGAGAGGAAATAAACAAAACCAATGAACTCATATGAGAACTTACCATTTAAAATGGGTAAACATAATTTTAAACACCACTATATACCCAAAATAAATTAAATGATTATAATAGAATATTATGGACAATTTTGTGTCATGAAAGTCAAGAATTAAGATATGGTAGAAAATTTTTAAAGAAGACCAGAACACTGAAAAATGACTTAAGAAGAAATAAAAGGCCTGGATGAAACTATATCAAGTCAAGAAATTAAATTAATAATTAGAAGTATATTAGTGTTCTTGGGCTGCAAATGAAACAAAACAAAACTGCCACAGTTAGGTGTGCTACAGCTACAGGAATGGGTTCTCTCCCAGTTCTGGAGGTTGCGGGATCTGAGGTCATCTATTCTTGTCTCCTGGCTTCTGGGTTTGCAATGTGTCATCCTGTTCTTTGTCTTACAGCTGTGTAACCTCTGCTTTCTCCTCTGGATGTGTGGCTGCCTCTTCTTGTGAGAATGTTTACTATATTGATTATGGGCTTGTTCTATTCTAGCATGACCTCATCTCCACTAATTACAACAGTAATACCTCTTTTTCACATAAGGCATATATAAGATCAAATTCCAAGAAGGACATGCATTTAGGGCATGTCAGCCAAGTTTATGAAATCTCAAGGCAAGCTGTTTTTACTAGTGACTTCCATAAAATATTAAAAAAGAAATAATTTCAATGAAATGTAATTCCTATCATAAAATAAGAGGAAGAACTATAACCCAGTTTGTGTTATATTTTGCTCTAGTGTTAAATCCAGACAGATACCACAAGAAAGAAGTTAGCAGAACATTACTACATAAACATAGATTTAAAATCTCTTAAAATACCCACATTATAAATTCAGCAACATATAAAATTAAATAAATGGTATCTTATGATCAAATGGCATCTTTGCTTGAAATGCATGACTGACTTATGATCTGAATGTTGATGGAATGCACTAAATTAGCAAAATAAAGGGTATAGTTACATTATCAACCCAGCAGAAATGTGAACTTTTGACAAGATCTGTTAAGATATCTCAACAAATTATAAAAGAAAGGAAATGGACTTCCCCAACCTAATAAAGGACACCTATGAGAACCCTACTGTTCACTGCAGATTAAGCTATAGTTTCCTTCCGAGATCAAGAGTAAGGCAAGATTTCCATTCTCGCCATCCCCCATGCCACACACACACAAAGGCAGTTGCTAAAGGCATATAGATAAAAATGAATGGAAAATAGAAACATTCACTTTCCTACTTTTTTAGTTTTAACAGGTTTAAGTAAAATGATATCAAATATAATTAAAAGGTAAACATTAGTTAATTTCAAGGTATATTCATCAAAAACCAAAAAAGTGAAAGACTCCATTGTTTAGCAACACAGTTTTTAAAGTCAGTTGATGTTTAGTTCTTTCAGAAAAACTAGAAGAGACAACAAAGTTGTCAGGTTGTAGATCATTTCAAATAATTTTTGATGGTAGCTTATTCTAGAATTTTGGTATTTAACTCGGAGGAAGTTCAAAGAACCGAGTGATGTTTCTGTATGGAAAATATCACTATTTCCATCTATTTATGAAAATACCTTTCTCAGCACTTGCATGTGTAAAAATGAAAACACAGAAACAAAAGTTATGCTCAGTTTTGTCTCTGCATAGATATATGATATTTATGAATAGATATTGGTATTAATTTAGGAGACCTAACCATTTCATTAAGATATATAATTCTAAAAAATTTTTGCCTTATTATTCAATGTTTTCTCTTATATTGGGAATATATTTTGTTTATATGTTAGCTTTATTAATGTTTATTAATTATTATTTTAGAAATCCTATCTAAAATTTTAATAGACCATCCTTAATAAAAATTTAATTTTTATTTAAATTTTTACAAAATTTTAATGTAAAAATTACAATCATGTGATCAATAAAGTTTTTACCATTAAAGTATATTACATTGGTATAAATTATATAGTGGAAGAAGAATTGAAATAGAGCTATCATTGAAAAGAATTCAAGGTAGAGAATTATCAACACAGAGTTAAAAGCTTGCTTGTGTGTTTTTTAAGTGAATGTGCATAAGAACAAATCACTGGTGTTCATGTTTATTTATATCCACATGAGAGATTAGTTTCACAGTTCTACTGTCGTATTTACAATCTGTCCTAAATCACATACTTTGCAACTAATTAAATTGACATCCACACTGGCAATTTTTAATACCCAATAAAAAGTACTCTACCCTAGGACTGAAACTGCCATCTGCCTGCCTGGCTCTCTCGCTTCTCCCTTCTCCCAGGCCCTGAACTCTCACCTGGGGCCACACTCCTCTTTCTCAGGCCCAGGCTTTAAAACATCCTACTGGCCTCTTGGCAGAGCATGCACTGAGGGGACAGTAGTCAACACGAACAGGAAATCTCAAAGGCCGGATGGAGTTACACTAGTGAGTTCCATAAAATATTAAGATGGAAATAATTCCAATAAATGTAATTTCATAGAAGAGGAAAGAATACATCATTTGTGCTATATTTTTCCCCAATGTCAAATCCATCAGATATCACAAAAAAAGAAGTTAATAGAATGTTATTTTATAAACATAGATGCATAAACTTCTCCCCTTTGCCTGTTCTCAAGCCTCTCAGCACATCCTGCAGGGTGCTAATAAGTATGTGTTTTGTAAGTAAGGGGATTGATGGTGCAGAGTATCTTAACTTCATTTCTTTACAACTCACCTTCTTTTTTAAAAAAATCTTTGATTTATTTATTTTTATTTCATGTGCATTGGTGTTTAGCCTGCATATATGTCTGTGTGAGGGAGGCAGATCTCTTAGAACTGGAATTACAGACAGTTGTGAGCTACCATGTGGGTGCTTGGAATTGAACCTGGGTCCTTTGGAAGAGAAGCCAGTGCTCTTAACCACTGAGCTATCCCTCCGCCCCCATGGCTCACTTTTAATGTATTGGTGACTTAGGTACAGCATGACCCTAAGTCTCTTACACAGCCTAGTTCCTTCTCTGGCCTCGCCCGACCTCTGCTTGCCCCCAGCTCTTGATTTCGCCAGCAACTACCGAATATGGCACTCTCTTCTTTCCAGTGTTCTTGGCACAGCTGGCAGTTTGGAACTTTCTGAGTATTTTTTTTTTTTTTCATCAAAAGCAATATTCCAAGTAGCAGGTAGGTTAGGACACAGAGCCTTAGAATCTACCCAAATGTAGAAAAATAGTAGATACCTGCAATAAAAGTAAATTCAGCTCCAGAAAAGTCAAAATGTGGGTAATGACATGCATTTTTCATAGGTAAACTTCTGAGCTTTGGTCTCAAAAAGTGTTCATGGAAAGTCTGTCTGTCTGTCTGTCCCCTGTGGCTGCCTCACCAGAGGGGAAATAATGTTTGTTAAATGTGTTCCTGCTGCAGGCACCGTGTTCATGCTATTAGCTCCATCACTGTAGCCCTGCAATTCACAAACACCCCAACTCACACAGCGATCCTGTGCTTGCTCAGGATTCTGTGGGCCAGGTCCTGTTGAATACCTGCAGCCGAAAGACCCTGGGCCGGCCTGAGCAGCTATACACACCTGGTAGACGGGGAAATGGCAGGAATGGATGATCCAGAATGACCTCATTCATAAAACTGGTAGTTGGCAGGTCTATGGCTGGGGTGCCTTAATTTTCCTCAAGCAGGTTAGCTCACATTCTTGGCTGCAACCCACAAGAGGTCAAATGTCACTGGCAGCCACAAAGCCTCTTGAGGCACGGGTTCTATCCCAAGCCACTGTCATTTCCTGAACATTCTATTTGCCAAAGCAAGTTATGAGGACAGACTTAAAGGGCTGTGAAATAAGTTCCACCCATCATGAGACATAGAAATGTTGAGCTGGTCAGCATTTTTAATGTACCACACAGAGGCAGGATTCCAGGCCACAGTGCGCAGTCTCCCTAAGGTGCTTGGCCAGAAGCGGATCCCTGCGGCAGGAAGTTATACTCAGGCCCATTTGCTTCTCTCCTCGCTATATCAGGGGTGTCTGCTTCATTACACTCACTATTTTCAGACTCCAGATAGGAAGAGATTTGCTATATATGAGGTCTTAGATAGTGACCACTGAGCGAAACGCATAGCTCTCCCGGTCCTCATTTCTGAAGTCAAAGCCAGGTTGGACAAACACACTTGAACAAAGCCAGGCCTTTTATTAGAGGCCAGCAAGTAATCTGTAATGGGAGGAATTACTCCGCACACATGTCTCTCCCAGGAAAACAATTGTTAGCTTGTCAAGGCAGGGAAAGCGCTTATTAGACTTAGAGGAGCCCTTCATTCTTGCTGCTGAAGAATGCAACACACATTTCGCCGCAGACCACAAATTAACAATTCAGCTGGAAGGGAGTGCAGCCTAGTGGAGGGAGGTGAAGACGGAGCCCTGCATCAAAGCCATTCCCAGCCAGGGTGTTCAGTGTTTCAAACCCCATTACCTGCACATCTGTGGGGTCCTTTTGATCCTAACTCTTCACTAGGCAGTCAGGTGAGTGGGAGGGTCCGTCTGGCGTTTCTCATTCTTTACTTTTTCTCTCTCCACCCCTGCGGCCTGGCTCCTTATTATCTACCTAATGATTTTCCAATTTTAGCCAGCAGTGCTAAGGAACTGCAACCATCACGAGTCTTTGATGGGATTTCTTTGAGTCAAAGTCAAAAGGAAAGCCTGTACCCATACTACAAAGAAGCAGACGGGTCTCCACGGAGCCGGGGTACTTTGTGTGCATCCTTTTAAGCAATGGTTTAAAACAAATGCAAATAAGTGTTGGAGTAGATTTCTCAAGAAAGAGAAATCCCAATCCATGGGTCCACTGGAATGAACATTCTTAAAATCAAATTCCAAGAAGCACCCCTTTATGTCTCATGTTCCCCCAACAGTCCTGCTAATTTGAATGAATGTTTGGCTTCACCACCTTGTATCCTAGCATGTCTATTGGGCTATTAATTTATAACATGCTATGATTTTTAAGTAGGCAGGAGAAAAAATGTGTCACTAATTAAATTGTGGGAAATGTGGAGTAGTCTGCCATGCTCTTTCAGGCTGTAGGTCTTGTTTCTCTGCTGAGAATGCTTTCCCACTTCTGCTCTGCATGGTCTCAGCAAAGTCTCCTCTTGCTAGTCCTTGGGCTGCTAATTATCATAAAGTTGTTAGGAATTGGGGAACTGGATTGGGAAAGCCCCTCAGACAAGGATCACACTACTAGGGATCATTCTGTTTACCTGGGGCCCATCAAGTTCTAGCATTTTCTTGCCTAGAACAAGTTTCTTGTCAAGGTCACAAGACTCCCCTGATTTGGGAGAAACTATTTGCAGGTTTTGTCATGTCCCCTCCCTGTCTGCCCAACCTGAAGAAAAAAGAGGAGCAAGTGAACTAGTTTCTCTAGCCACCAATACCCTGACTTAGGTTTCTGATGTATGTCTTATTGGAGAGGTAGTCCCTCTCCCCACAGGGACAGTGTGCTTCCTAAGCTTGTTTTCTTCACTCACTCTTTTGGTAAACATGTGTGGTGCTCATGCATGGTGCTGTCCCTGGAGTGGAAGAAAAACATGACTGACTGCTCTCCAGGAAGTCGATATCAGAGCAGTATCTGGTGTCAGTCCAAGGCCATCAGTACAGCGGGTCCTTTATGTCCATGGCTCCCAGACCTATGTATTCAAACAACCTGTGACCAAAATATGTTGTAATTGTCTGTATTGAACACATACAGATTTTTTCTCTTTTATTTATTCCCTGAGCAATACAGTATAATAACTATTTGCAAACTATGCACATCATATTAGGTGTTACAAGTAACCATGAGGTGACTTATAGGATCTAGGAGGGTGTATATAGGCGGAAGGTCTTGAGCATCTGCAGGTTTTGGTACCTAAGTGGGTTCTAGAATGTGTCTGTCACAGATAAGGGAGATGTCTGTATGCAGTTATGAGATAAGGGAGAAGAGCATGATATGGATGCTGATTGGGTAGAGAAGATAAAGTTTCGAAAGGATTTTGCAGAAGGTTTCAAATGGCTTGGAAGTAACCACTGGCATCGAAGGAGAGGAAAAACAGCTTCTAAAACCTGAGCCTTTGAGGAAGAGCTGGGACTAAATGAGTTTACTTCATGATACAGATTTACTGGAGGGGAGTAACATGCTAATTTCTGATCCCTCTTAAAGTTCAATCTCTCAAAGAATGGCATCTTAAGGGAAATAGAGGCAGCATGGCAACTCACAAATGTTTTTATGCTGCTTTATCTTTTTATTTTTAACAAGAAAATCCTGTCAAGTCAAAATGAATTTTAGCCTTATTCCTTTGATAAATATTACCCTGCTCTCACAGTGGGTCTAGAACTAACTTTTAAAATACTCCTGGTTCACTTCAGTCATGAAAATCACTCATGCTCCTTTGCATCTGCTTAAGAGTTCAGACTGAAAACATTTTTCATGAAAATTATAGCAAATTATATGTGGGGTAATAACAGAATTCCTTTGTATTTAAGATGTCAGGAATCATAATAGCAATAGGCTGAGTATTGAACGCAATTCCCAATGGAATCTGTGTTTGGTGACTGTACTAAGCCTTCTAATGTCACTTCCAGATTCCCATATTCACCCCACATTGAATCAACCCTGGGCATCAATGTGAAAGTGGTTCAAAGCAGTATATTAGGCTGCTCTTCACTACATGCTGGTTTGATTAGGAGCTGCACATTATGCATGTTTCCAACAGAATCTGCTACTTGGCTCAAAGGAAGCTACCTGTTGTCCAGAAGTGGGAACTGAAATAGACCAGTAAGATAATGGAGCTAGGAAGCAGCTGTAGAAGTAGCCATTCATCCTTTCCCAGGAAAACCCTTACTGGTGATCAGATTGTTCCTGACAAGCTCTTAAATAGGCTCACTTCAAACCAGTAAACAGTCCTTGCCCCTATTTTATGAACCAGGCACAGGGTCAGTCATTCAAAGAGAGAGGGAGACTCCACTCCACTGTTAAGGAAGGTAGAGTCCCCCCTAAACTGAAGAATAAAGTTTTAAAAGGTAGACAGCCCATTCAAAGTCCGAGCATTTGCCCATGGCTGATGCAGTATTTGAACCTTGTGTTTTGTTTTATTCAAAGCCTTTTCCTTTTCAACTGCACTGCAGCCTCTTACAGCACTGAAGTAAAACTATTTGTCATTTTCCATTTGCAGTTTAATTTTTTAAAATATACTTGATAAACACAAAACGAAGTGCAATTGGTCATATCAGATAAGTTGAGTGGGTTATTATCTTGCTATCCTGGTTCATGTCTTCCCTGTTTTCTAAAATGAGATCGCATTATGTTTATACTTTTAAAACAGAACAGATAAAAATGAAAATTTTGATTTTGAGGCCATAGAATGTTAATCGGCATCAGCTACTAAATTCATGGCAATATAAGAAAACCCTCAAGGGTTGTGAATTCATTAAAAAATACAGCCACTCGATGGTTGATGTTATTGAACACACCAAGTAGGTGCTGTCAGCCCAGACAGATGGCAGCTGCACAGGTCTCAGTGTCTCATGTCTAGTGAGCACCACCTCCCCAGTCAGAGGAAACAGAGCAACTGTAAGCAAAGTTCTCTCAGGCACTTCCCTATCTAGAGAGGTGGATTGCTCTCACTTCTTCATGGTATCCTCTCCTTTTATAGGTTTTATTTCTTTGTGTCTAGAAATGCCTGATGGCGTTGCTCACTTTTTCCCAGGGACCATGGTGGGAATTTGGCTTTAATTAGTATGTAAATTGAGGGCCCCAGCTCGCTGATTTTCTCGGTCTCACTTCTAGTTAGCGTCTGCATATGGAACTGTGGACTACAAATCATCAAACAAGTGCCTACTTTTCCTAAGAGGATAAAGTCTAGCAACTTCTCACACACTTGCAGATCTTGGGCCAAGACAATACTTTTCTATGAAGAAGGAGTATCTTTCTTATAGCAAAAGAATGTTTGTACCCATCCAGCAGCTTGGTAGATTGAGGCAAGTAATAGAACCTTGGAGAAATGAGAGCTTAGCAACTTTGGGGTGTCATACTTCTCCTATACCAAAGTAAGGGAAAGAATATATTCCTAATGTGCTCAAGTTTTCTTCTGGACACTCATAACATTTGGCACTGTGAGCTTTGTAGCCTGAGATGTTTCACGGGGTGCTGTGTTCTAAAGGCGCACTCAGCTGCATCATCATCTCAATTAACCATCATACTTGCACTGTAGAAAGCATTTTATTTCCTGCTTTATAAGGTAACCAAAGCTTAAAAAGGGAAGGTGTTGAGTATGGAACTCATTCCCAGGTCTTCTGGGAAATGTTCACTACTGCTCAAAATTAGAAAAATGACTTTAGGTCACAGGCCACAATTTTGTGGGATAGGAATGATCTGCCAATAACAAAGACACCTAATGCAGAGGAGCAAGTGGCTATTTGAGAAGCTAGTACCTATGTAGTATATACAACTCTCCTCACCCTATCTCATTTAAGCATCATCTCTTTCTTTTAGTTTCTCTGGGGTTTCAGCCAGATGAATTACTTCCCCAGAGTCACATAGTTCAAAGGGGTGAAGCTACTCTGACAACCCCAGATTTTCTGAGCCATGATCCCACAGTCTCCTCATTGCACTGTAAATCCCAGTGCATTTAGGTATGCTGCAGATGTTTAAGGGTGAAAGCAAGGGAAGTTTTGTGTTTCAGTTGGTGTCCTTAAGGACCCAGTCTTTCTATTTCCCTTCCCTACCTCCTCCAGCCCAGTGCGACCTGCTGACATGTTCTTCTGCTCCTTGCAGGGTGCGTGGTGGTGGTATCTGTGATTGAACAGCTGGCTGAAGTTCACAACTCTTCGGTCCAGGTGGCGATGGAGAGACTGTGCAGCTACCTGCCTGGTAAATCTGCAAGGGCCCTGATGCTCTGTGTCTGCTTGTCTTCTCCTCCATGAGTCACCATGAGGGAGCTTGCACCCAGAGGAGGCTGACGGGGCAGAATTTGCCTGTGCTTTTCTTTTATTCCTATTCTTGTGGTGTTTATAGAGACTGAAGGAAAATGTCCACTCTAGGTATTTTCTGTATGACATTCTCTATCACGGCAGACATCACTGAGGCCATATAGGGAGAAAGTGTTGAATGGCCAATTACCATTAGTGTGACACAATAATGATGACTTTTCCACCTGATGATAATCACCTCAGATACTAAGAAGTCAATAAATAATTGTTTACTTATACACACATTCACAGACACACACAGTCCTACTAATACAGATGTTAGGCTGGGAGGATTCCTGATCTCAAAATCCCAAATAGGAAGGAGGTATCAAAGACACCCCTTTCGTTTCACCTGGCTCTCATTTAACTTTCTCACCCATTCTGCAAACCAAGGAACTGATGGGTGCTTTTAGACAGCTGTGGATTTGTTTTTCAGACTTAGCAGAAAGAAAATATTTATTCAATTTTCTGTGTACATAATAGTCAAATTTTCTTTCTCTTCATAGAAACTAATTCACCAAGAAGGCTGACATTATTTTTTTCTGGTATCCAACCTAACAGTGATTGTATCTTCTATTTATATGCTACCCCACATCAGTAGCAAAAAATCATTTTCTGAGAATTGCACTGTTCATTATATGAATTTACAAGATTAAATATTTAGAACTCAAAAAGAAAGATTTGGAGAGAATAGCATGCACACACCTGCATATAATGTCCCAGATGGATCATTGTTAAGATCTTGATGTATTTACATCAGGTCTTTTGTGAAATTAAATCACAGCAGATAAACTGGAAACACCTTCTGGCTTTGTCTGCCCTGGTTCTATTTTCCACCAACTCCCTAGAAAGAGAAATGAACTTAATGAATATTGTTTTTGTTTTTGCAGGATTTCATATTTACATATTCACTCATATGGGTCTATAAGTAAATTGTAGTTATTTTGTTAGCAATTAAAAAAAACCATTTCTGGGTAAAACAAAACAGGTGTAGAAACCACATAAATTGAATGTATAGTTTTCCATTTTTGAAAAATAAGCTCCTCAGGTCTGGAGAGATTGTTCAGCGGCTAAGAGCACTGACTGCTCTTCCAGAGGACCTGGGTTCAATTCCCAGCACCCACATGGCAACTCACAATTGTCTGTAACTCCAGTTCTGGGGACCCGACACCCACACAGACACATGTGCAGGCAAAACACCAATGCACATAAAATAAAAATAAATATTATTTAAAAAGAGAAAGACAAGTTGCTCTGTAAAGACTTCAGTTCAGAAAGAACAGATAATTAGCCTCCTCAGAGGTTCTATCAATGTGCTCCATATAATCTTTTACCCATTTTTATCCACCTGCAAAAGAAAACATCTAAACTTTGTAACACTTCCCACAACCTGGGATTTCCTAACTTCATGTACACCTGTGGTGTAATTGAATGTGTTTCTTCTGAGCTCTGTAATTTCTTATAATGGAACCTAGATCCAGAGCTTGGACATTCCAATTTGATTCCCTTGGCAAAATGATACATGATATTCTCTCTCTCTCTCTCTCTCTCTCTCTCTCTCTCTCTCTCTCTCTCTCTCTCTCTCTCTCTTCCTCTCCTCTTTCCCTCCTTCCTTATTTCCCTTCCTGTCCTCTGTCCTCTTTGTAATTTTAGCAGCTATTGATGCTTCATGGTGAGATGTCTCAACTTTTTGGGAGGTATACTGCTGTGGGATGTTCTCTATCCTGTAAATGTATTGCTATGATTGATTGATAATAAAACACTGATTGGCCAGTAGCCAGGCAGGAAGTATAGGCAGGACAAAGAGAGAGGAGAATTCTAGGAACAGGAGGGCTGAGGCAGAGAGATGCCAGCTGCCACGATGAGTAACAAGATGTAAGTTACCAGTAAGCTACAAGCCATGTGGCAAGGTATAGATTTATAGAAATGGGTTAATTTAAGATATAATAACAGATAGCAAGAAGCCTGCCACAGCCATACAGTTTATAAGTAAATTAGTCTCTGTATGTTTACTTGGGGGAAGCTAGTAGGAGAGATTTGTCCTCACCGTGGGCCAGGCAGGACCAGGAAAACTTCAGCTACAGTATACCATTGTAATATTCCAAGTTTTCATACATTAATTGAAGTATATGTAACCTATTCCCTCATTATCTTATTTTAATAATTTCCTATAGTACCTAGTTCAGTTTGAAAAACCAAAACACATGCTTTATTCTTTACTTAGCAGTTTTCAAGAGATTTCATTGGTTTTCAGTTATCATCCCAAAGTAATCATTTTCTTTAAAATGCTACAAAGTCATGATTTAAACATACCTGAGAGATTTCAGTCAATTGCAACCATTATCCTATTGAAGCTCAAATAACCCCTTCTTTGACCAAAAGGTCAGAACCTCCTTTTCAATTTGATGATGAGCTCAGGTAACCCCGGACAGCTTTCTCAGTAACTGGAAGAGCCAGGCTGACAATGAGCTCAGATAACCCGGGACAGCTTTCTCAGTAACCGGAAGAGCCAGGTATTCCAACGGCTGTATCCTATACACTCCTGGAGCTTGAAATCAGTCTTTTTTTTTTTTTTTTTTTTTTTTTAGAAATCTAGGAAGTTGTTTGTGTGTGTGTGTGTGACAATTCATACATTAAGACTAAAGCCTGGGTGCTTGGGAATCCTAATTATACTAATGGTCAATGTTTCTCAGCCTCTTCCATGGACAGGGATAAAAAGCACAAGCATAAACACGTACATGTACAATTTTTAACATAAATCTAATGAGTTCATTGTAGCTAGAGTTTTCCTGCCTTGCCCACAATCAGGACAAATCTTTGTCACCTGGCAGTCCCACAGCTGCTCAGATCCAACCAAGTAAACAAAGAGACTTATATTGCTTACAAACTGTATGGCCATGGCAGACTTCTTACTAACTGTTCTTTTAGCTTAAATTAATCCATTTCCATAAATCTATACCTTGCCACATGGCTCGTGGCTTACCAGCATCTTCACATGCTGCTTGTCCTGGTGGAGGCTGGCAGTGACTCCTTCTGCCTTCCTGTTCTTTCTTTTCTCCTCTCTGTTAGTCCTGCTTATACTTCCTGCCTAGCCATTGGCCAATCAGTGTTTTATTTATTGACCAATCAGAGCAACACATTTGCCATACAGAACATCCCACAGCAGTTCATGGTTCTCCTTCCAACTCAAATCCCAAACTACAGGTATTTTTCTTGCTCACTTTGGTTTCCCTTTCTTTCTTATAAAGTCCTAATCAAAGCGATGGATAGAACTAAATAGCCCAGAAGTTCCCATTCGCCTGCCCCTTACCACACTCTAACAGTCCATAATATCTGTTCCAGTATACTTCCTAGTTCTTATATCATGTAGTTCACATTTATTGAGAGCAGTTAATATTGGTTTTGCATATAGTTTCCCCATTTCCCCACCTTTTGAAAGCATTGACCTGTATGATCTGAGCATATTGCCATTGTTTCAAATACCCATCCAGTCACCAACTGGTGACTGATGGCCACCCCACCTCTCCTATGGATGTCCCTATAGTAGAACTGATGTCTAAAGCTTATTCAGTAAGAATAAGAAATCTTGGGGAAAGGAGCCCCTGAATTCTTGAATGTTGATAACAGGCTGTCTGCAACCTTTAGACTTGAAAGCCACAATTTTTGTGGATATGAATCATTGACTGTAGGTCTCCAGGGATATCTTAGTGGGTAGGAGCACTTGCTACAAGTCTCAGCTCAAATCCCTAGCAGACACATAAAATGTTGCACTTGCCTGTGACTCCAGGACTGTGAGAATGGAGATGTAGAGACAGGAGGATCACAAGAGCCTGGCATCCAGATTGGTAGAAAACCCTGCCTCAAAGGAATAAAGTAGAGAGAGACAGAGCAGGACACCAAATGTCCTCCTCTGGCTTCCAGGCATGCTCACAGATGTGTGTACCAGTGTGAGCACACGCACATACACATATACACACATACACCCCAAAAACCCTTGGTACGTGATTTATTTCCATAAAACTCTTACTAAAAAAGTCTAATGTGGGGCTGGAAAGATGGCTCAGCAGTTAAGAGCACTTGCTACTCTTGCAGAAGACCCAGGTTTGGTTCTCAGAGCCTGTATTGGGTAGCTCACAACAGTCTGTAAACTCCAATTCCAAGGGCTCCAAGGCCCTCTTCTGACCTCCCTAGGAACCAGGCACATATATGGTGCACATATGTACATAAAGGCAAAACGCTCATACACATAAAATAAAAATAAATAAATATTTTTAAAAATGAAAAATAAACCAGAAGGTAAATGTTGATCTAGTTTTCTTTTTCCTTGCAAGTCACTTGTTAGGTTTGACAAGCATTTCAAAAGACACCTTTCTTTTAGTTTTCTGTGAAAGTTAGTGCTCTGAGCATAACATGTTTCAGTGTTCATTGCTGAGTGTCCATGTTCTCAGGCATGCAGTGCTTTCAAGCATATGCATTTCCTAACTGAAGGACAGGCCTTGGATTTCTTCAGCTCCCTTGGTTTGGCTTTCTTCAGGGGTTTCCTCTTGTCCATATATCGAATCTTCATTGTCTGTCTGATACTTTACCTCCCTTTTGAATCCTTTCTATCTCTGTTTGTGTGGATGTGATGAGCACTACGGTGGAACCCAGGACTCCATCCATGTACACTAATCAGTGCTCTCACTGGACTGTAACCCACACCGTCTTCATGTCTTATCATTCAATGTCTTCCTCCCTTCCTCTTTGATTTCTCTGAAGGCCCTGTCTGTTATTTCCATTTGTTCTGTGTTTATTCAACTTTAAACTTCTTTCCTTTATAATTTCTATTCTTTCCTGATTTTTTTTATCCCATATCTGAGTTTTTCTAACTTGGATTTCTTCTCTTCTTTTGTGTCTTATATCATTTTATTAACTACACTCATTTTGAAACTCTTTTAATCTTTTCTTTTGGCATGGTTTCTGCCATGGTTTGACTATCTGTAGGAATGTTATTCTTTTTTCCCCCTTATTATAGCTTTGTTTGGGAGTTGACCTAGATACATTTCTATTGCTTATTTTTGTGTGTGGGAAATTAATCTTCCAAAATCTTAAAAAGAGGTGGTATAAGATAGTGTTTCTGAACACTCAGAGCATCGTCTTTGCTGCTTCTGTGCAATGTTTAAAGTACAGGTTGCTTGTTGCTCAGCTTTTCTGCATCTTTCCCCTGCCCACTTTCACCTGAGCTTCCTTCAGCTCTGTGTTTAAGCAGTTCACAAGGGATCTGGGGTCCAGGTACCAGAGAGGATGGGTATCAGACTATTCTCTCAATCCTTCTGACTTTAAGTGCTGTGGGCAAAACTCCTGGGCTCCGTTGCCATCTTCCGTTGGGCTCATTCAGCTTTCCAGCCAACATCTGACACCTCTAGGCTCTCCTCTGGCACAGAGGCAGATGAGTCATCTTTACATAACACTATGCTCTGTGTTCATGGGAGTTCCTAAATTTGTTTTAACTGTTTTCTGTGGACTTTGCTAGCCAAGTACTTTGGTGGGAGGTATCAAAGAGATTCCAAGGCTCCACTACTTCCCAGTTGCCTTTCTAGTATTCTCCCCTCTGAAGGCTTTAATTTTACATCAATAGTTATGCATTGCTTTGCAACATCCTGTTTTAATTTAGCATTATGTTTTTAAAACTACACCCATTAAGACAATTCCTCAATTGTCCTTTGTCATGTAAACATTTTGTCTTTGATTTATGTTCTTGTTATTGGACATTCAGAATCTGTCAAAAGCCTTCCTTCTATCATTTGGGTTGGGTTTGAATGTGTCCCCTGAAGATTCATGTACTGGAGGCTTAGTCTCCAGAGTGGTGGTACATTGTGTGTCTGCCACAGGTGATACAGCCATGGGCATCACCCTGGGAAGAAGGGACTACTGCTGACACTATGGAGAGAATTTGCACCTAAGAACAGGTTGTTAGAAAAAAAGAACAGATATGCCAGGCATTTTAGCACATACCTGGGGTATCAGCTATTTGTAAAGTAAAGGTCCTGTGCAGCATACTGAGGTATTGTCTCTACAAAATAAAAAGCACTCGTGGAAGTCAGTGAGATGGTAAACTGGGTCAAAGTGCTTGTAACCAAGCCTGACGACCCAATTGAACCCACCAGAACCCACACAAATGCGGAAGGAGAGAACTGTCTCTGTGAAGTTATGGAGTGTCCTGACCTCAAATGTAAACTGTGGCACCTGTGTCCCCCTTACTTCATATACCCACATTCTCTCTCTCTCTCTCTCTCTCTCTCTCTCTCTCTCTCTCTCTCTCTCTCTCCCTCCCTCCCTCCTTCCCTCCCTCCTTCTCTCTCTCTTCTCTGTCTCTCTCTGTCTCTGTCTCTCTGTCTCTGTCTCTGTCTCTCTCTCTCTCTCTCTCACACACACACACACACACACAGAGAGAGAGAGAGAGAGAGAGAGAGAGAGAGAGAGAGAGAGAGAGAGAACATTCCAAAAAAATATTTAACGAGGCAAGTTTTGGAAAAAGCCCATCATCCTCTTGCTTTCTCCCTCCTACTGTGTTTTGTGCAGAAAGGAGACAGAAATAAACCAATGGGGCTACCTCATCTTAGCCTTTTTGCCTCCAAAACTGAGAGCTGAGTGAAAAAAAATCTCTCTCCATGACGTGCACACTGCACCCACTGGTTACGGTGACACATGTCACATCTCCGATTTCCCAAAAAGGGACTGGCAGGGAGTCACAGCTGTCACTCCAGCTGCCCTTCCACTCGCTGTGCCCAGGCCATCGTCTCAGGGTCACCTCAGGCCATTGCACCTCGAGTCTGATTGTTCTCTTCCCAGGAAAAGTTATCTTGTCCGAAGGTCGGAGAGGGGAAGCCTGGAGAGGGGAAGCCTAGAGAACGGGAAGCTGGCCTGTCCTGGGGAAGGCAAAGCAGACAATATGGCTTTCAGGACTGTGTTTCCTACCCAGCTGGAGAAACTCCAGCAAAGAAAAAAGTTGCTGGGGGTCATCTTGATCTTATCAAACTGTTGGACTTTCGGATGAAACCCAGTACTGCTGTTCAGCTCAAAAGGTCACACCACTTGACAGACTTAAAGTCAGGCTTGGCATTCCATTCTGATGTAGTGGCCATGAAACCTGCACAGAATGGCTGTGCAGATTATACAGAATAATGAAAAGACTGTCTCCTAGTTAAGGATTTCTCCCAGAAAACATAATAGGCCCAGCCCATAGTGTCTCCTTGGATCTAATACTGGCTTCTGTATGATAATCCAGAATCAGGAGGAATAGATGAAGATGGAATTATGCACATAAACACACATTCATTTAATAATGATTTCTAAGTATTCTCTTTGCTCCTAAAGTCAACAAACACAAAATTCCTAGCCTTAGTGTGTACAACATATGAGCCTCACTCTAGAGAATGATCTCTGGGTAGATTTTCAACACCCGAAAAGACTAATGTTTCACACTGTGCAATGTCTTTCTGGCCTTCACTTTCACCTATGGTTCTCATTAGTAAACATTTTAGAATAATCTCAGAATCATCAAGTGGGGAATGGTATGGAATGCTTGTGGCCAGCAGTGAACAAAATCACACATTCTGAGTGTCATACCAGAACGTCACTTCCCTGGTCACCCATTCAGAAATCCTATCTCCATTAAACATAATAGTTAAGATTTCATGTAGTCTTAAAAGGAACCAAGCAACACACGTATCCTGGAATATGACGCCACAGAGCTGGCAACATGGTTAACTGCTCTCTGTGCTTTAAGGTACTCAATATCGGTTAGCGTTTAACAACACCTGCTCTGCCCGAGGTGGGTAAGGCATCAAATAAAACGTCCTTAGCGCATTGAAATGTACGTTATGAATAACGTTGACCTTTAGAGTAAAAAGATCTTTAGTTTCAGCTTAATTGTTGACTACTCCTATGGCCTTGGGCTCTCTCATGCTTGGTGCTCCTGCTTACAGGGTGAGGGTAAAGACACTCAACAGCTCAGAAGAGTCTGATAAACAAGGAAATGACAGCCAACTTATATGACTTACCCATGGGAATGTCTGAGGTTTCATCTGCAAATACACATGTGCAAACCTAATGCATGAGGGATGCCCAGTGATCCTTTACAAATGCTTCTTTGCCCTCTGGAATGGCCATGTTTTCTTTCACTGATGGGCCTTTCCAGTCTTCATTCCCTAGATATGTAGAAATGTTCTTGTGCCTGCTAGGTCATAAGCATGATCTAATAGTAAATAAGATCTGCTTTGGATCTTGTCTTCAGAGCTGGGAATGGAACTCAGAGATAGAACAATTTGCCTAGCATGCACATGGGTTTGGGTCCCAATAAAACACATCATACATGCACGCACACACATACACACACACCCCTCTACCTCATAGCATTTGCCTAAAGCGTCCTCCATTATTTGGTGGTACTAAAAACAAAACAATACAGGCTATAATGAACAGAAACGTATTTGTCTTGGAGTTCTGGAGACCCAAAGTGCAAGTGCATGAGCCAAGTGTCATGCTTCCTGCTGTGCCATCCCATAACATGACATCAATCTATCCACAGGGGCAATAACCTCTTATTAGGCCCCAGATGCCAACATTGTGGTATGAGGACTAACTTCCTGTCACAGGAACTTTAGGGACACATTAGAACCATGGCTGGTTCCTATCAAAACTCCTATGCTGGTCACCACTTGGACTGCAGTGACACTTGGGGTGCCATCTAATTGTAGCTTGCTGAGTACATCTATCTCTTTACCAGAGGCTTTGCATGTTTCTGCTCCCAAGTATTCTCCCATGCTGAGCTTGTAATTTATCTCTGGGAAGATCCTTCCTTTTCTCACATCCACCACTGCTCCAGGGGCCTCCCAAGTTAGCATCACAGAATCCAGTTGAAGAAAGATTCCTCACAGGGGCCTGCTGTGAATGAGAACCCTGCAGCCATTCACTTTGAGTGGAGCAAAACAATCACAGAAACATGCTCACAGTGCTTCTCATCAAACCAAAGGAAGATGGATTTTTCTCTGCCTCTCAGCCAGTAATGCAAGTTAATCAAAGAACACACTAATGTTGCTTTTTAAATTGCCCTGCTCCAGGCTAAGCTAATTCAACATTAGCGTGACTTTAAACATTTCCAAACTGCCTTCCTCCTCATTTAATTATGAACCTCTCTTAAAAAATTCTTGAAACTATACAATACTACAGTGAAAACAACCAAACACTTTTTGTTTTGTTTTGTTTGTTTTTTGAGACAGGGTTTCTCTGTGTAGCTTTGCGCCTTTCCTGGAACTCACTCTGTAGACCAGGCCGGCCTCAAATTTACAGAGATCCGCCTGCCTCTGCTTTCCAGATAAAGAAGGCAAAGCAGATCCTAGAGCCCAAACCCCTGTAAATAATACCTGTCATGGCATTGTGATACCTCAGTAAAACCCCCCACAGACAAAGAGAAGCTTAAACCAGGATTCGTAAGTGTAGATAAGAACTTAGACCCCTTTTCCCC
Source organism: Peromyscus leucopus (assembly GCF_004664715.2). NCBI lineage: Eukaryota > Metazoa > Chordata > Mammalia > Rodentia > Cricetidae > Peromyscus > Peromyscus leucopus. Next base: position 42,542,128 of record NC_051067.1, read on the forward strand.
AGGTGGCTGTATCTGCTACAGGGACTTTGGAAAACACAGTCAGGATATTCGACCAAAAGACTAAAAAGGGAGGCAGGTTAAAATAAATTATATGGTCTGTGCCTTTAAGAACTAGCCTCACAAAGAAAGGGGAGTGCTCCTTCCAACCTCCCTGCTGTGAGTGAGAGATTTAGAAGAGACTCCCTGGAGGCTTGTATACTTAGACAACACCTTACTTTTGCATTCTGTACCTAAAGTCTCCAGTGGCGGCTTTGGGGATGTGATCTAGGCACAACAAGACCCTCACTCTATTGTCTCAAAAAGGGGGCCTTAGACAAAGATATCTCAATATAGATAGACCCAGGCCAGTTTCAAGTCCCCAGAAATGATGGCACCAGCCCCAGGAACAAAAGAACAGAGTCAGGATGTCTGATGGTAACCAATTAACCATGTGATGCCCCTCTCCAGAGATAACATGACCTGACCCCGGAGAGGAGTTGTAAAACTCCTGACAAGGCACTGACAAGGCAAACAGACAAGCTAGAATAAGATAAAGTCCAGGCCTGGGAAAAACTGGACCAATCAAGGATGGACCCGTACTAACCCCCTCCCCTGTAAGAAATTTTATGGGTTTTGCCTATAAAAACTAACTTCCCCAAGAAAGAGGAACTCCTCCCTGCCTCACTGTGTTGGGTGTAGGAATGAGTCCCCTGTCTGACTAGACTTGTATCTGCAGAATAAACCTTGCTGTTGCATTCTGGACATCCAATGTCTTCGGTGGTCTCTTTGGGGGTTACAATCTGGGCATAACAGCATTAGAGACAAATGAGAATGGGAGAATGCCATCTCTCCCAGACAAGCATTTCTATCAATCAACCTTAGAATCCGTTCATCTTCCCAGAAACACGTTCATTCTGAGTATTTTTAAAGCCTTCCGACCATTTCACTCACTTCAACAAGAGCATGGAGTCAAAGGATTCTTGTCCTTTTCTTGATCAGCCTTTCTGATTACTGCCCTAAAGTTAGCTGTTCAGTTTCAGCACTGAACACCATTCCCTGCGAAGACATTGAAGATCCTGGGTAGGAAGGCTTCCCTATTTCGAGAGTCAAAGGAGAGGCTTGTCCCACACACCCAGGGTCATTGGAGCAGCTTTCAAGGACAGAATCTTCTCTTCTTCCAGGTACAGAGAAGAAATAGCTTTGCAAATGGACTTCTGTTAACTCTTGCAACCAGGAAGTCAGGGTGTGGGATGGGCAGGTGCAGGGCAAAGCCTCAGAAGGCTAGGGAGAGCTATTAAGTCGGCAGAACATAGATGAGAATTGAAAGACATTGTGCTGACAAAGAATTTCCGCTGTGAGAAGAAATTCATCAAAGCACTGGGGCTAATTCAATTACCTGGTCGCTGTCCAGGGAATGAATTCTCTGAGGACTCCTTTATGGGGGTCATTCTCACAGCATCCTGGGGAGTTTCTGATTCTCTTATGATGTACCTAGAGAGTAAACAATTTTATCTCATTTAAAATTTCCCTACAGCAGCCACCATGACTCCAAGATAAGGCTCCTATCCGCAGTCTCAGAGTGGGGGGAATTAGTTGTACATTCCTTACATCTAGATGAACCTCTGTGTCCTGTTTACTTAAGACAGAGAATTGTAGACTCCTTCAATCTAAAAGAGCCCTTCATTATCCACCTCTAGTTTCTGCCTGATTATCAAATACTAGCCCTGTTCTTACAAACCCAAGTCAGTTTCTGTCTGAACTGGTCAGATACCACATACCTCAGGGTCCTGTGTAATTTTACAGCATTGATCAGCCTTCAACATGGGCTCAATACACAAAGAAAGATTTTTAAAATTTATAATTGGAGAATCACCTTCCAAACACTCTTTGAAAAAAAATTGGTCAAACCTATCAGCTCAAAGCATAAATTCATGCAGTCAGGATCCTAGAGAGAACTCACTCATGATCCCCTGAGGCAGCAAACCAACAGCACTAAATGGCCTCAGGTACTAGGTATTCCCTGGGTCATAAAGTTCTGCTGTGGATTCCACTGGCTGCAGAAAAATCTAGAGGAGACATCTGTGAAAAGGAAAATTATTTACACCTTTTAAATTAATAGTTTACTTGAGCAATTATCTACAAAACTGAACATAGTAAAACCAAACAAGTTACAATTCATGAATCAGCTCTCAGAATAAAGCAAGTTCACAGGCATCCATCCAGTAGCAAGATCTGCCATCATTTCTAAGAGCTGAAGGAATTGAGGAGAAGAAACAATCCATTGGTTAATTGGTTATGGTTCTTCCCATGGTTAACAGACTCTGCTACTGTACTCGGCCCCATGTTGATTTGGTCTTATGGTACAGGAGCCTGGTTTACATCAATTCACGTCCATGAGTTTTATTCGCTAATTGTCTATTTTTTCCTTCTTGTTCTCTTGTTATCATTTTAAAGGAAACATTGCCTAACACAAAGACACAAGGATTTATACCTATATTTTCTGTGATGAGTTTTATCACTTTAGCTCTTATATGTAGGTCTTTGGTCCATTGAGGTAAATTTTTGCATACTAGTATGAGGAGGGTGTATTAGTTACTTTTCTATTGCTATAAAAATAAATAAATAAATAAATAAATAAATAAATAAATAATATCTAAAAGAAAGCCATAACCAAGGAAACTTATAGATAGATAGACTGATTTATTTGAGCTTAAGTTTCTGAGGGATAAGAGTCCAACACCATAATGGCAGACATGGTGCTTCAGCTAGAAGCTGAGAGCTGAGAGCTCATATCTTAAATCACAAGTAGGAAGCAGAGAGAGTGAACTGGGAATGGTGTGCAGCTCTTAAAACTTCAAATACACCCCCCAGTGATGTACTTCCTTCAGTAAGGCCATACTTCCTAACCCTACCTAAGCAGTGCCACCAACTGGGGACCAAGTATTCAGTCACTCGACTCTGGGGGACATCTGATTCAAACCACCAGAGTGAGTGACCTCATTTATTCTTCTGCTTGTAGCTGTCAGTTTTGAGAGTATCATTTGTCAAATTTCCTCATTGAAATTGCCTTGGCACACGCATGCCTTGACTATAAGTTCAGGGTTTCTAGCCCTTGCTTCTGTTTCATTGGCCCACTAGTCTCCCATTCAAACACCACACTGTATTGACTACTGTGGTTTTGTAGGTTTCAAATTGTGAAGTGTGAGTCTTCTTTGTTTTTCTTTTTCAAGATTTAAAAAAAAAACTATTCTGGGTCATATGATGGATAGGGTCAGTTGGTAAGTTTCTTCAGATAAGTTAGGATCATTTTGGAGATGGCATTGAACCAGTAGGTCAGATTAGGGAATATTGCATTCTTAATACCATTAACTAATTGATTCATCAACAAGGTGTGTGTTTTTGTTCATTTGGGTCTTCCTTAACTTCTTTTAGTAATATCATTTTAAAGAATATATTAGCATGCTTTTAAGAAAGTGTCTCATACAGTATCCCAGGTATCCTGGAACTCACTGTGTAGCACAGATTAACCTCAAAATTGTGACAATCCTCTGGCCTCAGGCTTGCAAACAGGTGTGAGCCCCACACCAAACTGTTCTGTATTTTTTTGTCAATTTTATTTTGTCAAATTTATTTCTAAGTATTTAATTCTTTTTGATACTACCAGAAACAAAATAGTTTTCTTAATTTCATTCTTATTTGTTCAATTCTGCTTTATAGAGAAACAATTAATTTTGCATTATTGATTTTGTATCATGCAGTGTCATTACATTCATTTGTCAGTTCTCATGGTTCATTGATGGATTCCTTAGGATTTGCTACATACATGTTGATATCATCTGTATAATAGTTTCTTTTGTTCTTTTTAATCTTGATGCCTTGCATTTCTTTTGGTTGACTAAGTATCCTGGCTAGGATTTCCACTGTAATGTTGAGTAGAAATAGTGATGCAGACATTCTTGCTTTTCCATTATCTTATAGAGAAAGTGTTCTAGCTTTTGTCATTAAACATCATGTTAGTAGGGGAGCTTGTAAATAGCCTTTACCAAATTGAAGACTTCCCCTCTTATTACTAGATGGATTTGGGTAGAGTTCTTTTACAGGGGGTGGAGGGAGTGGTATCACACAGAGGTATTGTGTTCTGTCAAATATCTTCTCCATCTATTAGATGATCATGTGAACTCTGTCCTTTATTGATGTAGTGTGATATGATGGCTGATTTCAAATGTTACACCTTGCATTCTTGGGACGAATCCTACTTGGTCAATGTACAACTTGTTTTCTACATTGCTGGGTTTGATTTTATTATTTTGTTGAAGATCTTTGAGGTTATATTCATAAAAAAATTTTGGATATATTTGGCTCTGCCTCCCGAGTGCTGGTATTAAAGGCATGAACCACCATTGTAGCATGAATCTTAGAAGGTATTATTAATAAAATCAAACCTGAAGCCAGTTATTGGGATAAATGCTGGAAGATCAGAGAAGCAGAACAAACAATCCTCACCTTGCCAGTTCCTCAGCTGATCCTGTTTCCTCAGACTGGAAGCCTGAGTCCTCATATCCAAATGGATCTCAGCTGAACTGTTGCTAGAAGCCTAAAAGCATAACCAGCCAAATGCTGCTAGTTCTGGTCTCCATACCTTATATTTCTTTCTGCTCCCTGCCATCACTCCCTGGAATTAAAAGTTCACTTCTTGGGATTAAAGCTGTGTCTCACCATGCCTGGCTGTTTCCAATGTGGCCTTGAACTCACAGAGATCCAGAGGGATTTCTGCCTCTGGAATGCTAGGATTAAAGGCATGTGCTATCCTCTATATTTAATATTGTGGCTGTCCTGTTCTCTGACCCCAGATAAGTTTATTAGCATGCACAATATTTTGGGGAACACAATGCCACCACACACCACTGCCCAACTGGATATATTTTTTGAAGGTATGTATTTGATACTAGTCTCACAGAATAAGTTAAGAAATATTCCCAACCCTTTCATTTTTTTTGTAAGAGATCTGATGAATTAGTAGAGTTTACTAGAAGAGCTTTTTCAACCTTTTCGAGTTGTCTTTGGAGGAGTCTTAGATGACTGTTTCAGGCTCTCTATGTGCTATATGTCTATCTATTTTCAAGTCCTAGTTAGCCTTCTGTGTCTTTCTGGAGATCTGCCTGCTCCATTTAAGTGTTTGCTTTGCTGCCATTCAGCTATTTGCAGTGCCTCTTGCAATTCTCTGCTTTATTAGGCTCAGTGTCCACGTGGAATTTGATTCTAACTGCCCACTTCCAAAGCACAGCATGTTTGAAGTCTTATGCCTTGTTATAAAATACAAAGTAGCATTAATATATGTATTTAATAGAAAAAAATAGCCTTATTTACCAAGAACACTGAAGTGCTGGGGCATTGTCTTAGTTAGGGTTTTATTGCTGTAAAGAGACACCATGACCATGGCAACTCTTATAACGGAAAACATTTGGTAGTGGTTAGCTTACAATGCAGAGGTTTAGTCCATTATCATCATGGTGGGAAGCATGGTATTACACAGGCAGAGAAGGAGCTGAGATTTCTACATCTAGATTAGCAGGAAGCAGAAAGAGTGAGTGAGACACTGAGCCTAAGCTGAGCATCTGAAACCTCAAAACCCACCCCCAATGACGCATTTCCTGCAACAAGGCCACACCCACTAATGGGCCCATGGGAGCCAATTTACTCAAACCACCCCAGGCATTTCCCCCACTTTTATTCTGTTGTGACCTTGCCCTCCCAGCTAGCCCTACGTTCCCTAGTTTGAGATCCAATTGGACAAGATAAGCTTTTCCGTTGGGGTTCAGTTTCTTCCAAGGACAGCGCCCTGTCCATAGATCCTAAGTTTAACTACTAGGGTTCCACTGTAGACCCACAAGGTGGAGAAATGGAGTTAACATGCTACATGGTGCAGATGGACCCATCTACCAGACTTCACTGTGTTCCCAGAAGGCAGGAGAAGGTTGCATTAGAATTTCTAGTGCTGTAGTAAACCAATATGTGCAAAACAAGGCAGGAAGAAAATGCTGATTTGACTTATAGTTCCACATCACAGTCCATCATCAGAAGTAGTCAAGGCAGCAATTCCCAGTAGAAATCTGGAGTCAGGAACTAAAGCAGAGGCCATGGAGTAACATTGCTTATTGGCTTGCTTCTCATGATTTTCTCAGTCTGCTTTCTTTTACACCACAGGAACATCTGCTCGGGTACCTGAGCACCCATGGTACCACCCACGGTAGTCTGGCCCTTGTACATTGTGGTGGTTTGAATGAAAATGGCCCCCACAGGCTCATAAGGAGTGGCATGATTAGGAGGTGTACCGTTATTGAAGTAGGTGTGGCTTTATTGGAGGAAGTACATCACTAGGGGGCAGGCTTTGCTCAAACCAGGTCTACTGTGACATTCACTTCCTTTTGCCTACTGATCCAGATGCTGAATTCTCAGCTCCTTCTCCAACACTACGACTGACTACATGCTGCTATGCTTTTTTGTTATGATGATAATGGACTAATCCTCTGAAACTATAAGCCATCCTTGATTAAATGTTTTTCTTTATAAGAGTTTCCATGATTATCGTGTCTCTTCATAGCAATAGAAACCCAAACTGTGACATACATCAAACATTAATTGAAAAAATGTTCTGCAGGGTTCCAGAACGTAAATATGATGGAGGCATCTTTTCAGTTGAGAGTCCCCCCTGTAAAATGATTCTAATGTGTCAAGTTGACAAAAAAAAAAAAAAAAAAAAAAATCCAGCCAGCACAGAGGATATCTTCTTAATGGGCACGTATACGCGTTCTCTGTGTTCTTAGACATTGATTCAATTCAGCAGCACCTCTGAGACTGGGCCTTCTCTTGCTGTGTACTAAAAACTAATCAGCTGAATGGAACTCTTCCCTCAAATGAACAACAAAAGGAATACAAGCTGTGCTTCTTTCTAACTCCAAAAGGTATCTTTTTAAAAATTTCTTCATTTAATTTTTTTACACAATACATTTTGATCTTTTTATTTCTTCTTTCCTAACCCCTCCGAGATCCTCCCTGCCTTTTGACCATGCAATTGCATATTCATTCTCAAAAAACAAAACAGAACAGGGAAAACAACTACAAAAACTTAAAAAAAAGAAAATTAAGACAAACTTTAAAAAAGTAAATCAATGTTATTTTTAAAAATGACAAAACAAAAAGTATACACACACACACACACACACACACACACACACACACACACACACACACAGTGAGCAGTTTGTTTTGGATTGACAAAATTCCTGGATTAAATTTCCCAAGAGTTAAACTTCCCAGTGAAACCATTGAATAAAATTGATATTCCCTACCCCAGCAGGTATCAATTGCAAATGGCTTTTTGGTTAAGTCCAGACTTTGTTTCTCCTTCCCCCTCTCCTTGCTGTGATGTTGTCTGTTTTGAACCTGTGTGTGCCATCACAGTCTCTGCCCATTCATATGTATATCAGTCCTGTTGTCTCCAGAAAACATTGTTTCCTTGAAGTCACCCACCACCTCTGGTTCTTATGATCTTTCTGCCACCTCTTAGATCTCTGAGCCTTGAGGGAAAGGGTTTGACAAAGACATCCCATTCAGGTTTGAGTGTTCCAAGGTCTCTCATTCTCTACACATTGTCAAGTTATGGATCTCTGTGTTAATTCCCATCTATTGCAAGAAGCATCTCTGATGAGCATTGAGTGATGCTCTACACTCTGTATAGAAATACGTCATTAGGAGTCACTTTATTTCTACATTCATTTAGCATAATACTGGTTTACCCCTAGGATCATGTTCTATGCAATGTTGGGTTCTTCTCTCATGGATGGATTTCATCTTATGGAATGTGCCTTAAATCCAATATTTTAAAAGGTGGCTGATTACTCCCATAACATTTGTGTTGCTGTTGCACCAGCATGTCTTAGAGACAGGTCACTGTTGTAGGTCACAGGTTCTTTTAGCTGAGATAAATTGATTACTTTTCTCCTCTTTTCCTGTACCCAGATAAGGGTTAAGCTTTTAATTGGAGGCCAGCTCAATTTCTCCATGTTTGATGATGTAACTAAGTTGCTTCTTCACCAATACAGTCTTACCATCAGGTTATGGAAAGGAACCAATAACCTTGGAAATAACCTGTGATGTTTGGAGGAGGATCTATGGGACCCCTCTGGCCAACAACTCAACAAAATGTAACCTATTCCTAGCACTCGAACTTTTACTTGGTGGCATAAGATGTCTAGGTGGGGCATCGTCTCCCCTGTTATACAGTTTCTCCCTTTACTTTATTTTCAATATGTATCTATTTTAGGAAGCTTCTGCAGTAGTAGGTTTCCATGTGGCTTTTCAGAAAAGGCTTTAATGTTAGTCTCTCCTAGTGTTTCCTCTTTTATCCTGCCCTCCCATCCCCCTTGCCATTTAATCCTTCTAGTCTAGTTTTTCCTTTACCTATTTAACACTAGACACTATTACTCCTTTCTTGAAAGCGTCTCTCCTCCCCCTGGTCCCTCACTAGCTAACTAACCTCTGTGGTTATTCAAATTGAAATACACATATCTAAGTTTAAAAGCTGACATCCACATATAAAATAAAACATCCAATATTTGTCTTTTGGAGGTTTAAGTTACATCACTCAAGATAATTGTTTCTACTTCCATCCATTTATCTCAAAATTTCATATTTTTTAATAGCCGAATAATATGCTATTGTGTAAATGTACCACATTTTTGTTACCCATTCATCAGGAGATGGCTATCTAGGCTATTTCAATTTTCTGGCTACTATGAATAGAGCAACACTGAACATGGGTGAGCAAGTATTTATGTATCAAGGTGCAGAATCTTTTGGGTATGTTGCCCAAGAGTGGTATAGCTGGATCTTGTGGCATATCCGTTTCCAGCTTTTTTAATAACCTCCACACTGATTTCCATAGTGGCTTTGCCAGCTTGCGCTCCCACCAGCAGTGGATAAGTGTTCCCTGTTCCCCCATCATCAGCATCATGTGCTATCACTTGTTTTATTGATTCTAGCCATTCTGGCTGGAAAAAGGTGAAATCTCAAAGTGGTTTTCATCTGCATTTTCCTGATGACTAAAGATGTTGAACGTTTTTTGTTTCTCAGACATTTGTGTTTGAATTCTTGATGGCTGTTTAGTTCTATACTTCATCTTTAAATTGGGCTGTTTGTTTTCTTGATGTGAAGGCTTTTAGTTTTTTGTGTTTTCTAGCTATTACTCCTCTATCAGGTGAGTAATTAGTAAAGATTCTCTGTGGATATATTGTGTACCCTAAATATGATGATATATTATAAACTTATCTGGGAAACAAAGGACAGAGCCAGCCACTAGATTAGACAGAGAGGCCAGACGGTGGTGGCACACACCTTTAATCTTATCACTTGAGATCTCATGCCTTTACTTGGAAAGCACACATGCCTTTAATCTCAGGAAGTGACATGGCTGGGTGGAGACCATTATATAAGGCGTGAGGAGACAGGAACTAAGCAGCAGTTTAACTGAGACCCTCAGGGGTGAGGACTCAGAGACTTTCAGTCTGAGAATTTGTGGAAATAGGATCAGCTGAGGAATTGTCGAGGTGAGGTTGGCTCTGGCTTGTTCTGCTTCTCTGATCTTTCAGTTTTTACCCCAATATCTAGTTCTAGGTTTTGTTTTATTAATAAGACTATTTAGCAATTTGTGTTACAATTTTACCTATTCTATTGGCTACCACTTTGCTCTAATGATGTTTTCCTTTGCTGTACACAAACTTTTAGCTTTGCAAGTTTCCATATATTAATTGTTGAACTTAATATCTGTGATATCCATGTGCTGTTAAGAAAGTCCTTTCCTGTGCCAATGAGCCCAAGCCTAGTCCTTATTTTCTCTTCTATTGAGTTCAGAGTACCTGATCTTATGTTGAGGTCCTTGATCCATTTGGGTTGATTTTTGTGTAAGGTGATAGATATGTTATCTATTTCCATTTTTCTACATGAAGCTACAGTTTTATCAGCATCATTTATTGACGATGCCATCTTTTCTCCAATGTGGTTTTTGTTTCACTTGTCAAAAATCAGGTATGCATGTATGTGTGTGTTTAATTCAATTCCATTGATCAATGTGTCAGTTTTTATGCTGACACCCTCCTGTTTTTATTAGTATAGCTCTGTAGTATAATTTGGAATTGGGGTTAATCTCCAGCAGTTCTTTTGTTATTCAGGATTGTTTTAGCTATCCTTTGGTGTTTTGTATTTTCATATGAAGGTGAAGATTATTTTTTCAACTTCTATGAAGAATTGTGTTGGAATTTTTTATGAGAATTTAATTGAATTGTAGATTGTATTTTCACAGTATTAATCCTACCAATCCTCCAAGGAAAGGAGATATTTCCATCTTCTGGTGTATTCTTCAATTTTTTTTTAGGGTCTTAAAGTTGTTGTTGTACAAGTCATCAACTTGCTTGGCTACAATTATCTCAATATATTTTAATTCTTGAGGCTATTGTGAAAGGCAGCTTCCCTAATTTCTTTGTTAATATGCTTGTCAGTCAACAGAAGAGATCCTAGCCAACATTCTTATATTCCTTGATGTAAAAAAGAAAATGAAATCTTTAATTTTATAACAAACCAATGATCTTCAAACATCTGCAGAATATTTTATGGGAAAGGTTATTTTTTATGGGTATGAGTATTTTGCCTATATGCATGTCTGTGGATCACTTGTATACCTGATGCTTCAGGAGTCCAGAAGTGGGCATCGGATCCCATGGATTTGGAGCTAACGATGGTTGTGAGTCACAATGTGGATTCTGGGAACTGAACCCAAGTCCTCTGGAAGAGCAACTCTTAACCTCTAAACCATTGCTTTAACCCCTGGAAATGATATTTTAATATCCACAGTAACTTTAAAATTACCAAACCCTTAGAACTAGTACTCAAATGAATCATTAGTTACTCACTGAGTCTTAATCTTAGTCATAAACACTGACTCATGTTCTAAACTATGATAATAAAATATATTCTATTCACCTTTTTTCCCTTAGAAAAACTCTTCTTGAAAACCACCTGCTATTTCTTGGTTCAGATGTTTGGATCAGACATCATAAAACTGTGAGTATGGCACAGGAATCTGACTCAGTTGCTAGCACAGGTCAGAAAGCAGCTTTCTGCTCACTGCACTTAATGGAGAAAGGCTGGCCCTGTTCTCCCTGTCACAATAACAGAGGGAAACTGACACCAGATTCTGATGCTGTCACTCCAGCAAAGGCTCTCTAGAAGTACAGTGTGAAAATCTGGCTCCTTTTCTCTCGAAGCACCTTCCATGCCAGATTTACAGACAGTACCACCAACAAATAACCCTACACTATCCACTGACATGGTGACTGACCCTGTCTCTGAGCTCCTGGCATTGGCCCTGCTCTCTTCCAATGGATTCCAGACCTCTGTCCTCAGGTTTCCTAGCCTATTACCTCCTAGCCCCTTTGTGGCATCATGATCTGTTTATTTTCTTTATAATTCTCTTCCTTCTGTTTAGACCACTCTTTGCAGCACTGGATAGGATGAATCATGTTCATGTTCATGGCAGTCTCTCAAAAATGACCCATGTTACCCAACTTGAGCTCACAATCTATACCCTAGGAAGCCAGGTACAGTCACAGGTCCAGGCCATCTATCCTTAAGAATCCAATTCAAGTGGATTAATAGTAAATTAATCCAAATCAATAGTAAAGAGTAGAAACGGGAGGTTTGTTCAATGTGGCCACACTAGGAAGAGGGAAAAGAGATGCAGTGATGCACTCCAGTTCATCATCTGTTCTAAAATGAAACTGACGTTTAAGTAGAAGACCAGCAATGTGAACCTCTAAGCTGGTCAAAGTGTGGCCCAGCCATTGACTCATCATTATCTGGCTTCAGTCTCATTCTGCAAAGCATTCTAACAAGTGACGAGAACTGTGGAATCCCTGTTACAGGAAACAAGGTTCTCCTCTGACTGGAGCCAGGCTTCCAGTCTTCTTCATCTCCCAGTGTGAGAATCCTGGGGAAATTCTCATTGTTGGGATCCATATTTTAATAGTCTGATAGTCAGATTGAGGGACACAAGTGTCTCTTTAGAATAACTTAATAGCAGAAGCCAGGCTTACATCCATACATGGTTGTCTTATGTATGTGACTTAGTTATTTACTCAGTTTGTTTGAATTATACAACAAACACCTAGACCCATGTCCACAGACAAACTCTAGGACCATGATAACCAACTGAGTCTAGCCTTCTAGTCTTTCTCTTTTATCTTGCACATTCCCATGAACATCTTAGGTTCTGTGTTAATCTTTTTCTCCATGTACTTTTACTATTGGCTGTATATATGTGTTTAGAGGCCAGCAAGATGGCCTAGCAGGTAAAGGAGCTTACCACATAAGCCAGACCACCTGAGTCCCTGGGACCCATGGAAAGGTTGAAGGAGAGAACTCATTCCACAAAGTTGTCTTCTCACCTCCACACACTCCTACATGTCATGCACACACACGATAAAAATAACTGTATATATAATACAGTATATAATATTACAGCCTTTTAAAATATGTTTTTAATTCTTAACATAGTGTCACATTTTATAAGTCATTTCATATGTGCCACTTAAGTATGAATGTCTGAGATCACCCATATAACTCTCTCAGCACTGTAGCAACATTCTCTCTGACTGTGTGATACTGAATTGTATCTCTAGGGTATTGTTCATGCACTCTGCCACTGATGGCCACACAGGTTGTTCTCCGGATCTCTCCTTGTATATAGTGCTCCTCTGAATATTCCTATAATGAGTGTGTGGTTAGCCCGAGAGTTGGGTGTATAATGATGAAGCTTAAAAGAAATTGTCACCCTCTAAAATATTGTAGCCTAGAGCCAGAGACATTTAAAGGCAGAAGTTTAAAATCATGCAGACTGTGGAGATCTGTGTTCTGCATGTGCACCTGTCTCTATCACTGCTGAACTTATCTATTACAGAAACTGATCATTCTGGAGTATGGCTGTGGCAGGGACCCTATCCTTTACCCCAAACCCCAATTATTGTCATGGCCTAGGAACTGAAGTCAGGCCTGTGGCCTTGCAAGTTTTCCTTAAATTTCAAAATCTACCAATACAGAAAAAATAGTTTCTTTGAATGCAAACCTAACTATGGAATTCCCTTACATCACATTCTTCAAGATCTGCACTTCCTTCTCAGGACTCCTGGCTCCATACATAAGACTCTTCATGAACTGGTCCTGACAGCCCTTCCAAATTCATCCCTTGCTACCTCTCAGCACACCACATTCTCACACTACGACAGGTCTTGTCTAAAGACTTTTACAGTTGTTTCCTATGTTTGATACATCTAAAACCTATACCCAGCACATCGTCCTACTTCTTTGGAGCTCACATCCAGGTCATCTCTTCTGGAAGCTTCCCTGATCCTCTCCAAGCTAATAAGGATATTCTACTTCTACCACATACAAGCAAATTGGCACATGCACACATTCACACATGCACACAACAGTATGCTGTGCAAACCTCTAGAACAGCACTTAGGACATGTGTTTACAATTTAATTATCACTCTACTTTTCTGAGTCCCTGCTAAGTTGACAGCTTTCAAAAGCCTAGGACTACATTTTGTTCATTTTGTGTGTATTTCCAGGTATTCAGCAAAATCCTGACTATATGTCAAAGGAAGAAGGATGGAAAGGGGGTGGAGGAAGAGAAGAAGCAGAGCTGGATGGAGGATAGACTGTTTTGGAGTAAGACAGATACAATAAACGATTCTGTCCACCACTTGTCTATAGAGGTCTAGCACCCTGTCAGCACCAGTGCCCTATAAGTGCCAGCACCCTGTCAGACCAGCACCCCATCAGTGCCAGCACCCCATCAGGACCAGCACCCTATCAGGACTGGCACAGCATCATCAGCTCTATGCTGATAAGGATCTCTCCTTGCATGTGTCTTCCTCTTCCTGCTTGTTTTAAACAGTCAGAGGCATCTTGGAGTTGACTCAGGCCCTGAAAATGACAACCTCATGATTTAATTTTACCTGAATAGCTGCCTTCCAATATGAAATGGATTTCCTGACCTGGAGGCCAGTTCTCCTATTATCTCATACTAGTCACTTCTCAATAATTCATGAACTAATTATGTAGCAATTGCATTTCCTATTCACAGCCATAGCCATAGGATTCTGTAAAGAAAGAGGAAACCTGGGAAATAAGACATTCCCTTCAAAATTCACCATGCAGTGTCTGGATCTATTTGAACTATTGTAACAAAATACCTGACACTGGAAATTCTAGAAACAACAGAAATTTACCACTCATAGATCTGGAGACTTGGAGTACAAGATCAAGGCGTCAGCAGATTAGATGCCTTCTGAAAGGTTCACTCTTGGCTTCATATATACTGCCTTCTTTGTGCAAACTCATGAAGCAGAATTGGCAAACAAGTTACTTGGGCCTCCTTTCTAAAGGGGTATAGATCTCATTCATGAGCAGAGACCCCACAAATGCATATATGTTTGGGGAGAACAAATATCAAGGCCATCTAGATACCTAGAAGAGGCTATCTAGGTAGAAATCCATCCTAGCCAGTCTCCAGGTGGAAAGTCCCCCATCTGGTCCTGACCCACATTGTTGTCAATGCTGCTTTAGAAAATCTAGCTCTGGGCCCTCTAAGCATCGTCTTGCTTCCTGGTGCTCAACTGTTGCTTCCCTGTATTCCAAGTCCAGTAGCTCTCAGAAATCAGAAAAGGGCAACATTTTCATAAGAAAACTAAAGAGCAGAAATTACAAGTTATCATATGACTTAAATATAATGACTTTTATTGACATAAAAAAATACAAAGCATTGTAACTATTTTCTTCAGAAAATAGTAACAGAATTTATTAGACACAAACCAAGTGTAGTGGCTCACACCTATATTCCCAACTCCTACAAAGCAAGGCAAGCTCTCCCTCTGTGAGTTTAAGGCCAGTTTGGTCTACATGTTAAGTTCCAGGTCAGCCAGGATTGCACAGTGAGAAACAGTTTTGTTAAAAAAAAAAAAAAAAAAAAAAAAAAAAAAAAAAACAGGAAGAAAAGAAAAGAAAGGAAAGGAAAAGAAAAGAAAAGAAGCGAAAAAAGAAAATACCTACAAGATTCCCCAGATAGGAAGAGACCATGATCATGAAGGTGATTTTCCCAGGGCAAGGCACACCAACTGCAATGTAGATGTGCTGACCCCTGCGATTTGCTCAAATGTGGGAAATCCAACTGCATGATTTGTGAGAGTGGAAGACCATGTTTACCTCCTTCCTGTTAACAAAAAAATATAAACATATTTTTAAAACCTAAAAAATCACAAGTTCACAATGATAGAGACTCATAAAAGAGGACACTAAATCTTTGGAATTAGGTAGGCTTCCTCCCAACTCCACCTGCCCGTCACCATCTCAGTTAGAGCCCTCTTTGAAGGAGCTTCTGTACCCAGACATCACACCTCACCTCTGGCTCTTCTACAGTTTTGGCCTCCTCTTCTGCATAGGTTCCCTGAGCCTTGAGGGGAGGGGTCTGATCCCATTTAGGACTGAGTTTTCTGGTTGTGTGAGTGTCTGTGTTAACTCCCATCTACTTCCAGGAGCTTCTCTCATTAGGATTAAGTGATGCATTGACTCAATAATAGCAAATGTTTGAGAATAACAACCTTTAATGTAAATGGTCTTAACACATGAATTACAGACTGAGTGGATTCAACTCACATTTTTTCTCCATGAAATTCACAAAACTAGGAAGTACGTCCAAAAACTGAGAATTAAAGATTGTAAAACAACCTACCAAGCAAATAGAAGTTGAAATTAAGCTGATCTGATTCTCATGTCTGATAACATAATGGCAAACCAAAACTAGTCAAAAGAGGTGAAAATGGCCACTGCAGATTAATAAAAGCTTATCAAGATGATATAATTATTGTAAGTATGTATGCATCAACTCAAGAGGACCCCATTTAAAAAAAAAAAAGAACACTGAAAAGCATAAAAGGCCACATGTGTCCTAATACAAAAATAATTGAAGGCTTCACACACCTCACTTTCATGTCTAGATATGAATCTTCAAAATTAAAAATCAGAAAAAGTTCAGAACTAAAGTATACTACAGATCAACAACGTTTAATAGATATCTCTAGAACGTTCCATGCAATAAGTAGGGAATAAACATGCTTCTCAGAGACACATAGAAGACTCTCTAAAATTGCTCACAATAGAATCCACAAAACAAGCCTTATGTTACACAAAATAATTGGACTAACTCCCTGCGTCTTACAAAACCACAGTGGAATAGGCTGGAAAGCAATCGCAATGCTAACCTCAGACAACACATAAATACCTGAAGACTGAACAGTGCAGTTTTAAGTGGACAGTATGACAGGGAAGAAAATCAGGGAGGAATTGTTTTAATTCCTGTATCAAATGGAAGCGAGAGTACAGTCCACCACGACCTCTGGGATACGGACAAGTTATCCTAAAAGGAGAGTCTGTGCCTCTAAATGTTTATATTTCTTAAAAATCAGAGGTATCTCCAAAAGTAATCTAATGATATACCTCAAGGCTTTAGACAAAAGTAGAAACCAAACCCAAAAGCAATATACAGGAACACACACACACACACACACACACACCCACACACACACACACACACACACACCTATCATGGGAGAAATTAATGAAAGAGAAACCAAAAGAACAAACAGCATTATTCAGAATTGGTTCTTGGAAAATATTAATAAGATTGCCAAATCTGTAGCCAAACTAACCAAAAGAAAGTGAAGGAACAACCAAATTAAAACAAGAGACAGACAGATTCCAAAGAAGTCTGGAAGACTGTAAGAGAATAATTTGATAACTTATATTCCAAGATGTTGAAAAATCTAAAATCAATGGTTAATTTTCTAAATGCATATTACCTGTCAAAGTTAAAGCCTCAGACACAGTTTAAACAGACCCATAACAAGACTGGGGTAACTATTAAAAGTCTCCTCCAAAATAAAATCCCAGGACTAGACAGATTGAAGTTGAATTCTCCCAAACCTTTAAGGAAGTTCTAAAGCAAACACTTCTCAAATATCATCTGTGTTCCAACGGAGTTGAATAGACTCAGCCTTCAAGTCCCATTACCTATGGCAATCGTGACCTCTCCCTTAGATCAGTCTCTGCTCAATGCCTGCAGATTTCCTCAACAAACCCCATATTCTGGAGACTCCACTGCATCTTATACCTTACCTCCACTACTTCATGCACAACCTACTCACGAGTCTATGTCCATAATCTGGCCCTGCTATTCATTGTCTGACCTTGGTGTCTTTCTAAGGTGTTGCTGCAAACTCTTACAATTCCTTAGCTCTTATGTTGTGCATGTGAGCAATACCAAGTTCTGTTGCCAATTTAGAATGTAGCCCAGTCCCCTTGGACCACAGATGCAGCAGTCTCTAAGTAGATGGCTAACCCTAGAGAATTACTTCTCCAGCATGCTCCTTTTTCTAGGATAGTAACTTGAAGTCTCTGTGTTTTCAGAAATCTTCTTTGTAAATGAATTTGCAATGTTACAATGCTTATAATAGTTGGGATTCTGATACCGTTCCTGCCGTCACTATGAAACTCATAGTTTGTTTTCAATAGTGTTAATCTAACAATTAAAGATGCTTTGTTCACAGCACCTTGTCTTCGACCATAAACTTTCTCACACTCCTCTGTTCACCGACCTGGATATATTTCATAACATTCTGCTTTGAACTCTAAACCTCACTAAATGCAGAGGGCAATAACCATGCCACAGCCTGAATGAAATTTCCTCCACCAAACAATGTATTTCATTACTTTTGAATTCAGCCTTGCTCAGAGTTTTAGGGGATAGACAAAATGCAGCCAGATTATTTGCCAGTCTATACTATAAATGACCTTCAACCTCGTTTCAGGTGTCCTTACACAGTCCTTTCTGACTCACTGCACTTCTATACACATTATTGTCGTCTGAACTCTTATAAGAATTACCCATTATTCTCTCTTTACTGTAGCCCACAACTCTCTTCTGTATTTCTCCTGTAAACAAGTTCAGAAGGCCTATGGCCTACACAGCCAGGAAGTCACCATAATGAACTCATTTCTCAGTAACAATTTTCAGTGTTCACCACTTTTCTCATTACTTTGACCACATGCCTGGCAAGAAGAAACTTAAGGAGAAGAAATTGTTTGGACTTGTAATTTGAGGGGACATTGTTCATCACTGTGGTGAAAATATAAGTCAAGGTCAGCTGCATCGCCACTTAAGTGGGGTGGGGGAAGAGGGGATGTTAGTGCTCAGAAAGCTTCCCCCTTTTCCCTCACTCATTAAGTCTGGACCACTAGCCCATCAGATAGTACCACTCACATTCAGCCTCTCTGTGAATGCCCTCGCAAGAGGATGCTTTTCCTAGATCACTTAAAATTATCATATTAAAATAGTAAACTTGACAATGAAGATGAGCCATCACACCTTGTTTTAGCTCCTTTGAATCTAGACACAACCGCAGTATTTGAAGACCACTGTCCTTATAGTTTTCTCCATAAAAGAAACAAATTAACAATAATATTTTTCTTTCACAAGAATAAGAGATACATTTAGTTTAAAAGGGAAGAGGTGATTTAGATTATATATAAGAAAATAATTTTAAGTGTGTAAAACTGTATATAAGTAGTTTTTTTTCAATTGTGTTCAATAATCCTCAAAATATTATTCTCATCTCATCATATCCCTCTTTTTTCCTTTCCCAATTGTTTTTGTGGCTTCTCATGAAAGTAATCTAGTGTTCTTTTAAGAGGCTCAGGGACTGTGTGTCCCATCCTGTCCTCAGGACCTTATGCAAGAAACAGGAGACATGAGTATTGCAGGAAATCACAGTGTGGTGTAGTGCTGGGTGAAGCTCTAAGCCGGGTTGTGAGGGCATCAGAATCCATTCCAGGAGTTTAACGGCCTTCGATGTGCTTCCGCTTCCCAATGCCTGAGAGATCTTAATAGCTTTTGCTTTGCTCCATTTCCCGCCAGACTCGGTGAAGCTATGAATGCTGATGTGGTGTGCCATGCTCTGGAATTTTGCAAGCAGGATGCTGTCCAATCACAGTGTCATCTCTACCCCCTTCCCCAGGTGAGTGGGTTCTGCTCTGAATGTCACTTTCCAATAGCCTTTAGGCCCTTTGGAGAGGTTATAAAGGGAAACTTGGTTTCATTTGCGCAGTGGTTTGTGGGCTGGAAACTGAAGAGTCAAGGCTAGAATCTGCATATGAAGGAAAACATGCTGTATTTGTCTTTCTGAGCCTGGGTTACCCCACTCAGTATAATTTTTCCTGTAAATTTTATAATAGAATTTTTCTTTTTAGCTGAATAAGATTTTATTTATCTATGTATCACATTTTCAATATCCATTCATCAATTGATTGGTATCTAGAATTATTCTGTTTCCTAGCTTGTGAATAGAGGTACAATGAACATGGATGTGCAGTGTCTCTGTGGTGGGGTAGACAGTCCCGTGAGCACATGTCCGAGAGAGTCATGACTGAGTCACATGGTAGGTCCAGTTCTAGTATTTTGAGGAACCTCTAGAGTGGCATCCAAAGTGGATGCACTAGTTTACAGTCCTACCAGCAGTGTATAAGGATTACCTTTTCTTCACATCCATGCCAGCGTTTGCTGCCATTTGTATCCTCAATAATCCTTGATGATGGCCCTTCATTCTGATTGGGATGAGATGGAATCTTAAAGTAGTTTTAATCTGCAGTTCCCTGGTGGCAAAGGATATTGAACACTTTTTAGAATGTTTTCCAGGATTTGTAATTTCTTTGGAGGACAATTTGGTTTCATATCATTTTTAAATTTACCTTTCTTTCTTAGACTTTTCTCCCTCTAGTATATTCTAAGTACCAGTCCTCTATTCTATGTAGAAGTGACGAATAGTTTCTTCTATGAGCTGCATCTTCCCGAACAGTTTCCTTTGCCATGCAGAAGCATTTTAGTTTCATTAGATCCCATTTGTCAGTTGTTTGCTTTTCCCCTATGATACCAGAGTCCTATTTAGAAAATTGTTACCTATACATACATATTGAAGTTCATCTCCTATTCTTTCCTCTAACAATTCCAGGGCATCAAATCTTACACTGAAGAAATTGATTCATTTGTAGTTAAGGTTTTCGGAGGGTGAGATATAGGCACCAAACTTTATTCTTCTAAATGTCTATGGCCAGATTTCCCAGAAGCATTTGGTGAGGATGCTGTCTCTTCCAGTGTATATTTTTAGATTATTTGCCAAAAATCAGGCAGCTGTTGTGGTGTAGACTTATTTCTGGGTACACTAGTCTACACCATTGATCTATATGACTATTTTTTTTTTGCCAGTATAGTGATGTTTTCATTGCTATGGCCCTGTAGGATAATTTGAAATTAGATATAGTAATATCCAACAAAGTTATCTTTTGTTCAGGATTACTTTAGAACTCCTTGATCTTCTGTGTTTCTGTATAAAGCTTATGGTTGTCTGTGAAGAATGTCCCTGAGATCTTGATTGAGATGACATGGAATTTCTATATTGCCTTTGATAGGAGAGTCATTTTCATAATATTGATTCTTCCAATCCATGACCATGGTGGGGAGGGGGATTTCCTACCATCTTCCAGTATCTTCTTCTATGTCTTTCTCCAGTGTTTTAAAGCTTTCATTGTAAAGGTTTACAATTTCCTTGGCTAGGTTCATTCCCAGATATTTTTTTACCATGTGGTTGCTAAGAATGGGATTATTTTACTGGTTTCTTTTTTCAGTATGCTTGTCCTTGCTATGTATGAAGGCTACTTATATTTATATATTAATTTTGTGTCCCACCTCTTTGCTGAAAGTGATTATCAGATGATATCTTCAATTATTCCATGTAAAATGTTTCATCTGGCTTCATCCTTGATCTTTCCTCCCATGCAAAGAATGTCTAGGTTCTTCTACTGTTAGCAATAATATTGAACTGGACTGGTAGTAGATAGGAGAATCAAATAAGAGAGAAATCAGGTATTTAAATGCACCTTATCCCTCAAAAACCAAATGAGTTACTCTTGCAGGACAGCCAACTCATCTTAGAATGTCCAGAACATTTCAGGGATCAGCACTAAAAATTCCATATCCCAAGAAAACCTGTTTAGCTGGTTGCTCTCATCTGAGCTTGACTGTTCTTATCCATAAGATGAGTATGATAAAATATCACCCTCCCAAAACTTCCTAAGTAAAGCAAGCAAATATGTGTGTGTGTGTATGTGTGTGTATACACAAAATGATTAGCACAATAACTGCAATACACACACACCTATAATACATTAAAATATTGTTAAAAAGATATTTAATAAGATTATTGTCAATATTATGATTATTTAAGATGGTTTTTTAAGAATCATCTGTATCATATCATTTTGGGCAACTTTTAGTTGGATTGTGGTCAGACGAGGCTGTAAATGTTGACATAATTCTGTCTACATACTGTAGATCACAGCACAGTATTAAACTAAATAAGGCTCACACTATTGATTTTCATGAGCATCCTATTCAAATAATTCTATACCCCTTTCCCTAAAATTATGATTTTTCTGCATTAACAGGTTTGGGTTTCAAACTATTTTATTTATGTTTAAATGAAGTCAACTATAGTACTTTGTGACTTAAACAATGCACATGATTTTTATGATAAAATATTAACTATCAGAGGTTGGGGAGATGGCTCAGTTGGTAAAGCACTTGCCACACAAAATGAGGACCTAAGTTTCAACCCCCAGAACTCAGTTGGGGGGGGGTGGAGAAATGCACACATACAAGATATTAAATATCACAGACCTGAGTAGGAAAAATGGAAACAAGTTCCTCAGAGCACATATTTCATGCTTCTTCAGTAATTAACTGTCAATGTATTTTCCCTAATTCCTCCCAAGAAGCTGTAGAATCCATTGATTTCTAGAAAAGTTAATTTTAAGTGAAAAAAAATTCCAGTGGTCAAATAGCATGTGAATATTGTCTCATCATAATCACTATTTGATATTGGAAGAAGGAAATGTATCTCTGTGTAAGGAAGCAAACATATTAGTCAGCTTATCATCATTATGACAAAGTGCCTGAGAGAGACAATTTACAATTAGAAAAGGCTTGCTTGGGCATATAGTTCAAAGGTTCCACTTCATGATTACTTGACTCTGTTCATGGACTTGTGGTGGGGCAAGACATCAAGATGTAGGGATGGGGGTAAGCAACTCACTTGATGGTGGCTCAGAAGCAGAGAGAGAAGAGGCCAGGAGGAAAGTTTACTCCACAAAAGGCCCACTGCGTTCAGCCACAGCCTGCCTTGTGGGTTTTCCTCACCCTGCAGTAGCACAACAAGTTCTGAGCTCATCCATAAGTAGACTCATTGATGAGGTCACAGCCCTCATGGTTCAGTCACTTCCCCAAAGCTCCATCCCTGAACATTTCGTTAGGGACAAGCTTTCAACGGATAAAGCTTTGGGGACATTCTTGATTTAAATCATAGCAGCAAATGATTTGAGTATTAGCACCATAATAGGGATGCATCATATCCTCAGCGGTCCACACAATGCTCAGCTTTAGCTGATGGTAAATAACACTTCTGGTTTGAGCATACTGTCTGCAGGTAGTTTATCCACCAGGTTTCATTTCTTTATCTCCCCCAGCTTACCCCCCCCCCCCCCCCCGCCCTTTCATGTGGTGCTGGAATTTGAACCTCGGGCCTTTCACATGCCAGCACTCACCCCTCTTTCAGCTGCCAACTTGAGAACATTTCAACAACCCTCTTTGGCTGGGAGGGAGCAGAAAGGATTTCATCCGGGGGTGTTCAGCTTCCACTCAGGGCCATTCTGGGCCACTGGTCAGCTTGCACCCCTCCCTCTGCAGCTACCTCAGCGCCTTTCTTCACTTCCCCTAGAGGGCTCCAGACCCTCTCCCTCTGCCCTGAAGGCCCATCACCAGTCCCTATCTCTGCAGATGATCCAGAAAGCGGGGGAGGGTGGTCCCTCTAGATTCACAGTTCTCTGCTTCCCTTCAACAGCAGTAACTGACATGTCCAGAGCGCTTCCCCAGACTCTGGGGGAAGAGGTTGTGTTTCGTCTTGTCTAGTGGTCCATGCAGCCCTAAGACACCGGCTCCATTAGGACCTCTTGCTCACACGAAGTGGAATCTTGAAGGGCTTAGTAAATTGCAGCAAGTCGCTAGGCCAGGGACGCCACCCCCCCCCCAGAGATGCTAGGCCAGGGATGCCACTCCCCCCCCCAGAGATGCTAGGCCAGGGACGCCACTCCCTCCCCCCCCCAGAGATGCTAAGCCAGGGACACCACTCCCCCAGAGATGCTAGGCCAGGGACGCCATTCCCCCCCCCCAGAGATGCTAGGCCAGGGATGCCACTCCCCCCCCCCCCGAGATGCTAGGCCAGGGACGCCACTCCCGCCCCCCCCAGATGCTAAGCCAGGGACACCACTCCCCAGAGATGCTAGGCCAGGGACGCCATTCCCCCCCCCCCCCCCCCCCGAGATGCTAGGCCAGGGACGCCACTCCCCCTAGAGATGCGACTGCTGTCTCTACTACCCAACAACAAGTGGGTTTTTTGAAGCTGCCCTAAGTGTTTCCAAAACAACCAACTGGAATCCTACCATCAGTAGGGACAGCGTTAAAATGTTCACCTAACTTTAAAAATAAGATTACACCGCAGGATTCTGATAATGTTGTGTGTCCGTTTTTATTGCTGTTGTTGGGGTTTGTTTGTTTGTTTGTTTTTGCTTTTCCCCTTAACATTACATTTTGAACATATATTTTTAAATATACGGGACTATTTTTTTTATTTCCATAGAGTTCAAGCCACTCATACAGATAGGCAAACAATCTTCAGCCCCCTGGTTCCCCTATGATAAGCCGGCCAATGCCCCAAAATAGGCACAACTCTGAAATGCCACCACAAATCAGCTCTTTTATACAAAATTTCATTCTTGAATTTCATGTTGGTGGAATTATTCGGAACAGATAATATCCCTCAGCTTACAATGGTTAGAACTCTAAATTTTCTATTTCATCATGGCACAAAACCAATACGCAGTCAGCAGAAATTAAATTCTAGACCTTGAATTTTCATCTTTTCCACAACTGTCCCTCCCAATCAGCCATGCAATCATGAGAGGAAACCGCCTACACACCAGCACACTTTGTTGCTAGCATTTGGGGATATGGTGTTTTCATATCTTGTTGTGTCTACCAACACCCATATTTGTGTGTATATAGAAGATACTCAGCCCTGAATTATAAAACGGCTCTGTCTTAGACAACTTTGTCCACTGTCGGCTCATGTAAGTGCCCTGAGAGTCTTAAGATGGTGAAACTCAAGATGCTGAGCAAGGCGGGTGCAGCACATGCATTGCAAGCTCATCTCAACTACCCCCTTCTCTGTAAATCAATTCCCAACTCTCCCCCATAAAATGCTAATTATCCCCTCAACCACCATCATAAACCAACTTCCAGCACTTACAATGAGCTAATGATTGATCCAAGTGCTTCATATGTGTTAATTCAGTTAATATTATGGAGGTGACATTGTTGTCTACATTTTATACGCCAAGATAGTAAAGTTACATGGATTTCCTTACAAGGATGTAAGCATATGGAGAGTGGTATGGGTGTAAACGAGGGGCAAGGAAATGAGAGAAGGGAGAAGTAAACTGTGCAGGTCTCTAGGGGAGGGGTGCATTTCATCACTCGCCCTCTGTGCATACAAAACAGAAGAATAACTGGTGTTGGTGTATGGGTTTATGTGTGCAAAGCCTGTTGTACACATTGTCTTACATCAGAGCTTACAAACTAAAATCCAATTGTAGTTCTCCTTTTCCCAACTGCACCCTCTGGCCCCCCGGTCCTGAAATTCCCAGCAGACTCTATAGCTTTAGCAGAGCAGTCTCAATTGTAACTGTGCTAGAGACACCTTCCATATTTCCAGCATCCCAAAGGCACATGCAAGACTGCCACACCCACCCAATCCACATGAAAAGAAAATTATATTCAAATAGTACACCTCCGTGGAGCTAGGTCCTTCTCATTCCCTCAGGCCTCCAGGACACCTAATCTGCCTGGAGGAAGAGCACTGTCTTAGGAAGCAGGCAAACTTCAAAGAAGCTTCCATGGTGAATCCAGCTCCACAGGAGCCAGACACTCTCTGGTACTGAGAGAATGGATGTGTGGTACACAGGGAGTTCTGGGATCTGGTTCACAGGAAGCTGACATACATAGTTGTTGGAAGTAGTT
Organism: Peromyscus leucopus; assembly: GCF_004664715.2. Lineage (NCBI taxonomy): Eukaryota > Metazoa > Chordata > Mammalia > Rodentia > Cricetidae > Peromyscus > Peromyscus leucopus. The sequence goes on from NC_051067.1 coordinate 42,567,457, forward strand.
AGTCTGCAGTTAAATGAAAGTGACATGTGACAATTTCTTGTGTGGCTAGAAAATAAACAAGTTGTCTTAGGACTTTATTTTATGAAAAAATATCTCCTACCTTTTCAAATTCAAGTTCTTAGGCTGCACAGACTTGGGGCTAAGATCTCAAGGACAAAAGTAGGAATCTTCCTGAGATTCATTCCTCAGGTATGTCTGTCCTGTGCAAGTGACAGTGCCCTTCTGCTCACAATGCTGCTCTTAGCCTGTGAGTTCATGCCGCACTTTCAGGTGTTAGTACCTACTCTTCCCCAAGCTCTGCTTCTCTTGATAAACTTTTTGCTTTTCAGCAGTTTGGTTACCGTAGCTGTGATCAGAGCTCCCTGGAGGCCCACTAAGGAAAAGCTGTGTCTCTGGTCTGGACAGAGCTCTAACAGGCCAAGCTACCCAAACCATTAGCATTAACCCAACCAAGCTGGTCAAGCACCTGGTGAAGAGAATATTCCTCAGGAAGGTTGATTCACGCTAAGCCATTTTGAGGTGAGATGGGAGGAATAATTATCCCTTCAAGGAGATAATAAAAATTTCCTTCCCAGGCACTCCATACCTCATACAGTCACTTATGGAACTGGAGCCAGGGCTGGGTTAAGTCTGCCAGTTTTCTGGATTACTCAGAAAATTAATACATTTGTTTCTTTTTCTTTCGTTTTGATACTTGCCAAAGCATGGGCATACTTTCCCAAACACTCTGGGCTTCCTCCCTCTTTTTCTGAAGCTCTCCACCCCTTCGCCTCAGGCTTCCTGTTTCCTTACTCACCTGCATGGCTAACTCAAATGGCTTAGCTTTATCTCTTCCTCTACTCCATCTCCCCCTCCAGGCAGTTACTGAGATTCACAGTTTGCCTGCTGTAGGGTTTTCTTTTAAATTCTAACAAAATTGTTCCCAAGCATCTTTCTAAATCAGTTCTCAAATTCTTTGATTAGCAAGATGAAAAATCCTCAATTTTCATGGTAATGTACGGTACCCCAGGTGAGTCTTCCCAAAATTTCCAGTAACAATCTCTAATTTACAAAAAGTTACTAGAATAACACACAAGATAAACCCCTCACCTGAGCTTGGTCTCCCCAGTATAAGCATAGCATCATTTAGTCAAAACTAAAGAAGGTGGCATTCATTATACTATTTTACTGGCATGACTGTTAACTAAACACCAGGCTTAATTAAAGATATCATTAGTTTTATCACCAGCATCCTATTCTAGCATCTGCTCTTGGTGCACATTCCATTTAGTTCTTATGGTGGTTTGCCTAAGAATGACCTCCACAGGCTCATATATTTGAATGCCTAGTCACCAGGTAGTGGCTATTTCAAAGAATTAGAAGGGCTAAGAAGTGTGGCCTCGTTGGAGGGAGTGTTTCATGGGGGTGGGCTTTGAGGTTTCAAAAGCTCAAGCCAGTCCAGAGTCCCTCTTCCTCTTGCCTGTGGACCAAAGTGTAGGTTTCAGCTGCTCTCCTAAAACCATTCATGCCCGCGTGCTCCCATCATGACTAAGTCTCTGAAACTGTGAGCAATTTCAATGTTTTCTTCCATAAGGCTTGCCTTGATTCTGGTGTCTCTGCACTGCAATAGAACGGTGACTAAGACAGTTCTCATGTCTCCATAGTGTCCTTTGGTCAGTGACAACTTAAAAAAAAAAACAAAACACTCATGGTGTTCTTTCTTTCTTTCTTTCTTTCTTTCTTTCTTTCTTTCTTTCTTTCTTTCTTTCTTTTCTTATTTATTTATACTCATTTTACACACCGTCCACAGATTCCCCTCTCATCCTTCCTCCCGCTTCCCCACCACCACCCCTTATCCCCTCCTACAACAGGGCAAGTTCTCCCATGGGGGGACAGCTAAGCCTGGTACATTCAGTTGAGGCAGGACTGAGCCCCTCCTCGCTTTATCAGGGGTGAGCAAGGTGTCCGACCATAAGTAATGGGATCCAGAAAGCCAGCTGATGCACCAGGGACAGATCCTGATCACACTGCCAGGGACCCCTCAAACAGACCCAGCTACACAACTGTCTCCTGTATGCAAAGGGTCTAGTCTGGTCCCATGCAGGTTCCACAGGTGTCGGTCTAAAGTTCATGAGTTCCTTTGAGACAGGTTCTGTGGTATTGTGTTCCCCAAAATATTGTGTATTCTAATAAATTTAACTGGGGTCAGAGAACAGACAACCACTAGATACAAAGGCTAGAAAATGGTCGCACTCACACCTTTAATCCTAGCATTCCAGAGATAGAAATCCCTCTGGATCTCTGTTAGTTCAAGGCCACATTAGAAATAGCCAAGCATGGTGACACACACCTTTAATCCCAGAAAGCGAGCCTTTAATCCCAGGGAGTGGTGGTAGAAAGCAAAAAGATATATAAGGCGTGAGGACCAGAAACTAGAAGCATTTGGCTGGTTAAGGTTTTGGCTGGTTAAGCATTCAGGCTTTTGAGCAGTAATTCAGCTGAGACCCATTCCGGATGAGGACTCAGAGGCCTCCAGTCTGAGGAGACAAGACCAGATGAGGATCCGGTGAGGTGAGATAGCTGTGGCTTGTTCTGTCTCTCTGATCTACCAGCTTTGACCCCAATAACTGGCCTCGGGTTTGATTTTATTAATAAGAACTTTTAAGATTCCTGCTACATCTGGCGCCCAACGTTCGTGTTACGAATTCATGAAAAAGCTGTTTGCCTGTGGCCTTGTGAGCCCCAGCTCAGGCCCAAGCTACACTCAGCCGGTTGTGGTGGCACACGCCGGCTGGATTTGCTGAAGGAGGCAGAGGCAGTACGATCCCGAGTTTGAGGCCGGCCTAGGAGGCTTGGGAGAAGTTTTGGCCCGGACTGAACCACAAACAGTGGTGGGACCATGGAAGCAGTGGCTACTGCTCCACGTTGCCAGCTCCTTCTCATCATGTTGGTGACTGCGGTGATGCTGCTACCTGGAACAAAGGGTTTACTGCTGCTGGTTCAGAGAAGAATTGCCAGGACCATCGTGTTACAAGAAAGCGTCGGCAAAGGTCAGTTTGGAAAAGTTTGGCAAAACAAATGGTGGGGAGAAATTGTGAAGATTTTCTGTTCTAGGGAAGAATGTTCATGGTTCTGAGAGACAGACATTTATCAGACTGTGATTGCTCTAAACCACGGAGGAGGCAAAAAAAAAAAAAAAAAGTCTGCATGGAACCATGACCACACCTAACAGCAACTTTGAAATCTTCAAAAGGACTATGGTAAAGCCATTAAGTTGATTAACACCACGGAAAGATCTGCTTTGGACTACAAACTGCTTAGGACAATTTCAAGATGACTAGCTGAGATGATTCAGCCTGACAGACTACTTGAACAAAGACTTGAAACAAGCCCTGAACTTTTCTATTATGCAGAAACTGGTCAAATGATACAGGACTTGATGATTAACCCAAAAATTTTCTTTTCAAGATTCCCTAAAGATATTTTCACCCCTAGAAAGCAAAAAGAAAAAGGGAATATAGATATGAGATAGATCATCGAATCTACTCTGAGAAAAAAGATAAAGAAATAATAGGATAAATAGGTGGATCATTGAATCTACACTAAAGAAAGAGGGGAAGATATAAAAATGACAAAAGGTAGACTACTGAATCTATTATGAAAAGAAAAAAGAGAAAATATGGATATGATAAGATAAAAAGGGAGATTATGGAATCTACTTTTAAAAAGGAACTACTTGTTTTAAATAAGATAAGTAATGAAAATTTTTTGGTCTGAGTTTATCAGATGTTACTGGACTGGACATTGTTATTATATATAATGGAGTTTTTATCTGAATCTGTCAAATGTTAATGGACTAGACATCATTAATGTAATTTTTGGCTGTATATATTGTATATACTTATTGTATAGTTTTTCTTGTATTAGTTATAAGCTTTTTTAATTTTAGACAAAAAGAGAGGAAATGTGGGATTGTGTTCCCCAAAATATTGTGTACTCTAATAAATTTAACTGGGGTCAGAGAACAGACAACCACTAGATACAAAGGCTAGAAAATGGTCGCACTCACACCTTTAATCCTAGCATTCCAGAGATAGAAATCCCTCTGGACCTCTGTGAGTTCAAGGCCACATTGGAAATAGCCAAGCATGGTGACACATGCCTTTAATTCCAGAAAGCCAGCCTTTAATCCCAGGGAGTGGTGATAGAAAACAGAAAGATATATAAGGCGTGAGGACCAGAAACTAGAGGCATTTGGCTGGTTAAGGTTTTGGCTGGTTAAGCATTCAGGCTTTTGAGCAGTAATTCAGCTGAGACCCATTCCGGATGAGGACTCAGAGGCCTCCAGTCTGAGGAGACAAGACCAGCTGAGGATCCGGCGAGGTGAGATAGCTGTGGCTTATTCTGTCTCTCTGATCTACCAGCATTGACCCCAATAACTCGCCTCAGGTTTGATTTTGTTAATAAGAACTTTTAAGAATCCTGCTACAAGGTTCAGTTGCAGTAACAACATTTTAGTCTTTTCTTGCTTTTCATAACCTTGCCAGTTTTGAGACATCTGTGATAATGCACCTTACTAAAAAAATTGAATGTTTGATATTTTTCTCTTGGTAGACAGGGTTATAGTTTTTTTTTTTTTGTTGTTGTTGTTTTTTTTTTTTTTTTTTTTTTTTTTTAGGAAAATGGGAAATGGCCTTCACATATCCTGTTAGGGGTGCATTATGCCCCATGACCATCTGTAAGGTCAGCCTGAATCACTTGGAAAGGTGCTGTTGGCCAAGTGTCCCCACTATATGGTCATTATTTCCCAGTTCCTCTTACTTTGTTATTTAGAAGTCAGTGTGGCTTATATTCAAGGTAAACAGAGAAGACCAAGCCCAGCCTTGCACTATTTGGAATTCTTCTGGAAAGAAGTATATCCTCCTCCAAGATATTCAGCAAATCATTTCTTTTAATTGTAGACTGATGCATTTGTACTTTACACTCTGTGTTAGAGTCTAAATCTGGATTGCTTGTTTTGTGGCTCAACTTTTCTAGCTTCATCACCATTTAAACTCTTGGGCTCTGTATCTGCATCCCTTTGCATGCCTTCTCCTTATAAGCACTTCCTTTCCCTCTGGGTCTCTCAGCCAGATATAGCTTGTCATGTATTGTTTTCCAACTCCAACCATAAAATTAGCCATTTATATCAAGAAACTCTGGTTTCTTTTGTTGAACAATGATATTTAGAAGCCAAGGTCTGGATACTTAAAGCATCCTTTGCTCCTGGGATCTCATTGCTTTTAGCCCTTCTCAGTGGAGTGCCAAGGAACAATGCACAAATCACAAAACGACAGTGGTATGGTTCTGTCGATCTTTCATGTGTGTTCATGTGTGTATACTTGAATTCCTACTAATCTCTCCAATTTTAATCAGGTTTCCCAGGGCCAAACTTATAGATATTTATTTCCAAACATTTGACAGTTGAGACTGAAGGTCTTGATTTAAGAGGCATGACTTGTGAGTATGAAGTGAATCCAACCTACCTGTGTTGCCACACAGACTGGAGCACATTCAGAGTGGTGGCTGCTCAGAGCCAGAGGCAGCTCTGGCTTTAGTGATAAGGACATACACTGAAGGACTTCATTTTCAGTAGTCTTGCACAAGTGTACCCATGTCCTCCATACTAATGTGTCTACACAGCCATTCACCCACTCAGTCATGCTTCAAGGAGCATTTCTTGAGAACTTACTCCATACTTGGATGTTGATCCAGGTACCCTGTTATCTCTTTTTAACTGTCATCAGTTTGCAGGACAGACATTCCTATTTCATAAGTAAAGACTTCTCTAAAGTCTCTTAGCTTCTAAAGAATAATATTTTCCTTTATTGCAGCCAGAAATTATTAATGTAGAAGGAATTAAGTAGAACAGTATTCCAACAAGTATGGCAGGGAATACAGATGCAAATGGTGGGCAGGGTCGGGGGCACAGCTAGTAAATAAACAGTGGGGACAGGCAGTTTTTCAACAGAGATTCAGGGAGGAATAGGAGCCTGCAGAGGAAGGCTGAGTTCTCCTTGAGAAAGTAGGAGAGCAGCTTGCTAATCTCTCTCACAGGAAGCCAGGCATCTTCAAAGGAGAGTAGGAGCACCCCCTGCCCTCCCCCACCCACCCACACACACCACACCTTGCCTGCTGTAGCACTTGAGCAGGGATCCTTTGCACTGAAAGGTGAGAGCTCTTCTGTGGTGGTATTGTGTTCCCCAAAATATTGTGCACTCTAATAAACTTATCTGGGGTCAGAGACAGGACAGCCACAATATTAAACATAGAAGATAGGCAGTGATAGCACATGCCTTTAATCCTAGCATTCCAGAAATCCATGTGTTCAAGGATACAGCCAAGCATGGTGACTCACGCCTTTAATCCCAGAAAGCGAGCCTCTAATACCAGGGAGTGATGGTAGAAAGAAGAAAGGTATATAAGACATGAGGACCAGAAACTAGAAGCTTTTAGCTGGTTAAGGTTTCAGGCTCTGGAGCAGCAGTTCAGCTGAGATTCATTCTGGATGAGGACTCAGAGGCTTCCAGTCTGAGGAAACAAGATCAACTGAGAAGTTAGCCAGGTGAGGTTAGCTGTGGCTTGTTCTGCTTCTCTGATCTTCCAGTGTTCACCCCAATAACTGGCCTCAGGTTTGATTTTATTAATAAGACTCTTTAAGATTCATGCTACACTCTTCTACTGGAGCCCTGGCTTGAAAGTCATTGTTGACGACCTGAAAACCTTGTCCCTTCTGCAATGGCCTTTTCTTTGTTATCTAAGATTCCAGATATCCAAAATCAAATCTGCATGCTCATCACCCTTTCCCTACAACCATTCCTTGACTTCCACCCACTCTCCATGGATTTGTCAAACTCTTTCCAGTCTTTCTTTGAACAGTATCAAGGGCTTCTTAAGTGTTCAATGCTGGGTTATGAGATTGTAAGGCTGTCTAGTAGAGGCAGCCGCCTCCACAGCCCGGCATAAGAGATGGTACACTAAAGATGCCCTATAGGTATATATTAAATAAATCGGCTGCAACTGGAACACAGACTTACCTGCAAATATGAATAGTCAAGCCTTCATGATGCTCCATATCTCTCCACTCTTAGCCCAAACTTGTTGGTGTCTGCATTCCCAGCACACATCCTTCATTTTCATAGTCAATACGGCCCAGGAAAAATCTCATTGCATTTTTTAGATTTGGGCCTTCCTGCTGCTAAGTTCTAGGAGATTCACTGTGAGTATCTATTCTTCCCTTTCTAGTAAGCCTTTCTGACCCAGGCCACAGTTACATCTTGGGAATGTATATCCTATTTATTTCCCTATTGTGAGAGCAGCTGCAGTAGAGCCCTAAACTTGAATGAGAACCATCCGAGGGCATATTCTTAGAGCTATGATAGCTCCTTGAATCAAATAGGTATTCAATAAATGATGAATGAAGAAATGAATACACAAATCAAAAATACGATGAAATTGGCAAGAGAATTGACACATATTCACCTGCCTGTTCACAACCAAACACTCCCCTAGTAACCAGCAATTGTCTTAGTCAAAAAACCAGTCTCCAATCCTAAGATCAGTTTTGTTGTGTGTGTGCAGCTGTGTTTCTTTAACTCTTGTGTGTTTTCTAAGACCTAAGTCTCCCAAGTTTGCATGTGTCCCTTCATCGTTGTAATCAGGACACTGAGAAAAAAAATGAATGAAATGTTCCCAGTTAACAGAATCCCTATGTCAAGGAAACAACCACTTCTCTCATCAGCTTCTCACAGGAATCTGCATGGCTTCTCTCACACACAATTCTAGACGGTAACAGCTCCAACCCCAAACTAGACAGAATCATTTTCTCTGTCTTGTTTGGTATTTAGTAACAAACTTGTGTTTGCTCTGCCTTAATTGGGTGTAGTGTCTGAGCAGGATTTTCTTTCTGTATCTAAATGCTGAAAACATACACTGTTAAGTCAGGAAGAAGCTAAGTATGTGAGCATCCAAGCTGGAGTTAGGAGAGTTTCCTTTGTGAGTGGTGGCTGGTCCCTACTGTTAGCAAAATATCAAAAATTCTAATGTTCTTTCTGAAGGAAAAGAAAGAGCAACTGACAACATTTCACCTTGATTTGGTACCTTAATATTCTAGAAGAGTTAAAGTTTGTCAAATTAAATTAAAATTAATTAAACCCATGGCTATGCCTGAACGATTGCTAGACCTTTGGGTACTGAGATCAGAAATAAACTAATCAAAAGCATATTGGAAGAAGCTGACAGGTTTCAAGATATAGTCATATTTTATTCATATAACACAGCTTTCCAAAGCTGTTACTGCATGATAGGTACACATCATGGGTCAATAATAGATAATACAACCTTGGCTCACCCATATCCTCAAAAATCTTCCATACACTTTCCAGTATCCTTATTTTACATATGAGGAAAAGATCGAGAAAGTTGTTTGCTCTATGTTTTAATTGACAATATTTTTAAACTTCCTGTTTAAATATCTAAGGATTTTTAAATAATGAAACAGAAAAGGAATGCCAATTAGAAACAGAAATTAGTGGTAAAACATTCTTCATCTTAGAACTAAATGCTGGACATCGTGTGTATCTGTGGGTTGGGGGTGGATGCTGGACATGATGTATGTCTGTGGGGGTGATGCTGGACATGATATGCATCTGTGTGTGGGAGGATGCTGGACATGATGTTTGTCTGAGGATGCTGGACACAGTGTCTGGGGGTGCTGGACATGATGTGTGGGAGGGGTGACGGACAAGATGTGTGTCTGTGTGTGTAGGGGGAGATGCTGGACATGAAGTGTGTCTGTGTGTGTAGTGGGAGATGCTGGACATGATGTGTGTCTGTGTGTGTAGGGGGAGATGCTGGACATGATGTGTGTCTGTGTGGGAGGGGTGACGGGACAAGATGTGTGTCTGTGTGTGGGGTGGGTGTTGGACATGATGCGTGTCTTGTGTGCAGGGGTGGGTGTTAAGCTAAATGTTTACTTGTTCATGATACCAAAGCAAATTCCACACAGGCTAAAGTTTAAATAAGAAAGATTGAGGCAATACAACAGACAAAGAAAAAACTGAGAAGTTTTATACACATTTTGTAACCTAGAAGTCTGAAAAAATATTAATATATCTGCCATATACACAATGCCAAAGAACAAATGGAAAACTTGAGAAATGTGTTTATAATATGCCACACAAAGAGTTATTTTTCTATAATCCAAAGCACTCTTAAAAATCAGTAAGAAAAAAATGACTAAGGACCATAAATAGGTTCCTATATAGAAAGGAAAAAAAAGGCAAAGAATCAAAATTTAGGGATAAAGATTCAACTTTTTATCATTAAAAAGGCAAAATTTAAAACTAGTTTCCCTTTATTTCTCATATATTTGCTGCCATATAAGACTTTTATGGGTACTAAGCAATAAGTTATATAGAAATACCAAAGGTCAACTAAATCAAACTGCTCCATAAATATTTGAGGTATAAAAATGCTGGTGAAACTGAGCCTAAAACACAGTTGGACTTGACTCATCTTGTCTCCAAGCAACTCCATGATCTGCCCAGAGACACCAAAGTGGACTTCTTTTCAAAAATCTAGATTTGGAATTTTGGACAATATATCTACTTAGATTTCCTTAAAGACTTATTTGGGAGTCATTAAACTCAAGGAAATGTCAAGAATATTGGAAGGAAAACAAAGATATAAATATGTTACCGTTGTATGGAAGGGTACGTGGAAGAAATCAGAAGAACCCAGGAAGAAAGTCTTTATATGATGCTCAAGATATTTTTTTTAAATGTTTCTTATTTTGGCTCATGGTTTTGGAGATTTCAGTTCATGAGTGACTGGCCTTGTTGCTCTAGATGTGTGGTGGAACGTCATGATGAGAGTGTAAAAGCCAGTAAAGCTACGTGATGGTAGGGCTGTCGAAAGCTGTTCTGCAATCCTCCCCTTCGAGGGTATAGCCACAGTCACCTAAAACCATTCATTATATCCAAGTCTCTAACATGGTGCCCTCTAGGGGGTATTCTATATCCAAATGTAGCACCAGTGTTTGCAATTCTGAAAAAAAGTTTCTAAGTACTGATTATGCCACAACGATGTGCAAAAACAAGGAACACTTGAGAACCAGAGGACATAAGAAAAGGTCAACAAATCTATAAAACTGAATGGTGAAGGTAAATCCCCACCTAAATCTGAGAAATCAAAATATAGTTTCCATAATCGTTGTGTACATGGTGTGTGTGTGTGGGGGGGGGGGAGATTATCGTTACTTGTATGTGAATAATAAAATGACAGCTCACAATGGAAAATGTTTCTTTTTTGTTCCTGAGGAATTCCACTACCTCTAAGAATGTGATTTTCCATCTTAGCTTGAGAAAGCTTGTGACCTTGATGAACTTCAATAGTTCTAAAAGATCTTTTGAACTTTGAAGTTTCAATGACTTCTCTTGACCCTTCTCTTCCCATGATGAGTCATCTCTATCAGAGTTCAAATAGGAAGCCATCTCCTCCTAGGAGGTTCATTTCTAAAGCTCCAAGGAAAGCCAGGTCCTGTGGGATATGTCCCCATTCTGTTCCTTCCACTATTCTATCACTTACTTTGAGTTTATTAAGTCATCATAATATCATTATTTAATGTCTGTCTCCCATTAGGGTGTAAGTTCCATGACAGCAGAGAGTCTAGCTGTGCCATTTCCAGAAGTTTCCCCAGAGCCCAGCACAGTTCACTGCATGAATTAATCACTCAATAACTATTTGTTGAATGAAGGAGGAGGTGTAGAAAGGATAATACCCTTCCTGCACCCCACAAAGAATCTATACGCTAGTACCAAGAAGCTGTAAGTATAGTGTCTTTTATGGCAAAATAAAATTTGTGGATGTGATTTAGTTAAGGATCTCTGGATGGAGGGATTATCTTGGATTATCTGTGTGAGTCCAATGTAATCACAGGATTTTTACAACAGGCAAACTTTAGGAACAGAGTTGGAGCAGACAATGTAACCATGGGGCTGGGGAGATGGCACAGTAGGAAAAATGTTTGCAAATAAAAATAAGAACCTTAGCATGTTTGTAAAGCCTGGCACAGTAGCTTGTGCCTGCACTCCAACACTGCAGAGGCAGGGACAGGGGTCCCCTGGGGCTCACTAATCAGGAAGTTAAGCCTAATCAAGGAGTCCCATCCAATAAGAGACCTTGTTTCAAAAACCAAGGTAGACAGCTCCTGAGGACCAAGGTTGTCCTCTGCCTCCACATGCACAGTACACAAAAAGCATACATACACTCACAGGTACAGAAAAAAAAGGGAAGGGGAGAATAGAGAGGGGGAGGAAAATGTGACAATAGAGGGAAGGCATGAAGTGATAGGCCATCAGACAAAGGGATGTTAACAACTGGACGCAAAGAAAAGGTCCCCCTTGGGTCCATATAGAAGGAACAAGCCTTGCTGACATCCTACCTTAGTGTAGATTTCTGACTTCAAGAACTGCAAGAGAATAAGTTCCCATTCTTAAACCACAGCACTTAAGGTAACTTGTTTTAATACCCCAAAACGAATCCAGGGCCAGTGAGATAGCTCAGCTGGTAAAGGTGCTTGCTGCCAAGCCTGATGACCTACAGGATCCACATGGTAGAAGAGCTGAACTGACTCCAGCAAGTTCTCCCCTGAACTACACATGCATACCACGGTACCTGTACACACACACACACACACACACACACACACACACACACACACACGTGAAAATAAAAGACTATGATTACAAACTGCTTAATTGTATAACACTGGGTGATATTTATTTAATGACTTGAGGGCAAATAGAAAAGTGGTATAATTATAATGATAATAACACTCTGTTATAAAACTGAGCGGGAACATACAATCTAACTGACGTGTTTATTTACAAGAAATCATTTGTTTAAGGAATGTGCCAGCATCCTATAAATATGACTAGACCTTGGAGTTGCACTGGAGAGCTGTCTGCATGCCCAGACATAAAGCAGAGGGAGTGAAAGGGAACATGCGGCAGTTGGCAAAGTCTTTGACAACCTGCTGGGCCGCACTGGGTCTTTATGCTCTCACCTACAAAGCAGGGTCGAGAATTGTTCCTTCTGACTTTGTAACGTTAATAAAAAGTTTAGTGATAAAACATATATCATGTCTGCTCCATAACTGGAAGCAGGGCCTGCGAGATGGCTCTGTGGGTCAGAATGTTTGCTGTGTGGGCATGATGACCTGAGTTTGATCCATAGAACTCATGGTGGAAAGAGAAAAATGACCCCCAAAAGTTGTCTTCAACTTCCACACATGAACATGGTGCATCCATGCTCACACTCATACATAAATCACACACACACACACACACACACACACACACACACACACACACACTAACCTACACACATACACATGGAATAATGATGACTAAAATCAACCTTTTTTAAAGTAATGAAAGCAGCAGAGAACATCTATGGCAATGTAGGAAGCAATGATGCCTGATGTGTATTTACTCACGTTTCTCATTGCTATGATCCTCCTTAAAGAAGGAAGCATTCATTTTGGTCCATGGTTTGAGAGTCTACAGCCCATCATGGCAGGGAAAGTATGGCAGTGTGGGCATGAGGCAACAGTCAGGAAGCAGAGAGAGACAGGTGCTGTTGCTCACCAGGCTTTTCCTTTTCCCTATTTTATTTAGTCTGGGACATTAGCTGTAGGGGTGGTGCACCGCCACCCCTTGGTTAAACTTCTGCAGAAGGGCCCTCACACACCCAGAGATGTTCTCCTAGGTGGTTCTAAATGCAGTCAGGTTGAAAATGCAGATTCACCAGCACAGTGGTAATACTGATAAAGTCAATGAATCATTGAAAAAGGAGTAGGGCAGATAAAGTGCTAGGTGAAGTAGTTTTTAAGGCATTGCTAAAGGAAAGAAAGCGATAGCCATGGTTAAATACGCCAATGGTACTCACCACTATATCTAATGGTACAACATGAACAGAAGGAAGTGAATGTAGCTGTTGATGAAATCTGTATGAAGATGAGGCAGTGTGCAATGAAGAGGATGCATTTAAAAGGAGTTCTCTTTTCTCTCACTTCTATATTTCTTTATCCTGGAAGAAAACAATGTGAATTTGACTTTATTTTTCTATTTATCTTAAAGTTATAAATGCCTATCCGAGTTGGAAAATGTCAGAACATGAAAGAAACTGGACTTTGCTGAAGCTAAATCCTAGGTATTGGCAAATAGTCACTGTGCAATACTATGGCACACAGATAAAAATACACCTGCAAATTCCATCCAAAGGCCAGGTTGCCCATATGAGATGGAAACTCACAAGCATGTAATATCTTGCCCTTGTATTTATACTTACTGGAAATAACCTCAAAGCCCTTTTCTGTACTTTTTTGGTTGTCTGTTTCTAGTCTGCCTATCTTAGTCATTTTGGGATGCTATTTTAAAAAGTATGATTATATATAAGTGTAAAGTTTTCAAAGAATACATTAAGAGTATCATTTAAAAGTATCATACATTATAAATTACTGAAATATATTTCTCAGTTATGGGCTCTAGAAGTCCAATATCAGGATGTCAGCTCAGAACAGCTACATTCATCCCCCCAATGAATGCAGATTCTTAGAATACCATGTGCAGAAGGGAGAGGTACCTTAATGAAATCCTCTTCAATTTTGTTTATTTGATATTGTTCTTTTGAGACAGGGTCTCCCTGTGTCACCCAGGCTGGCCTCAAACTCATGATCCTCCTACATAGACCATATAAGTGCTGGGACTACATGTGTGAGCCACCATACCTGAATACCTTCTTCTTAGGTCACAAATCTCTCATGTAAGCTGCACCCTCATGACATCATCACATCCACAGAGTTTCATCTCCAAATTGGAATAGAAATTTCAACCTGTGGGCTAGAGGAGAGTACACACAAGCATTCAGTATACCGAGCTGTCTTATGCTATAGTCATGTATGTGCTTAACTCCTTAAGGGAACAGTGGTGACCTTAGATATAGCATCTTCTAAATGCTGCACCATTTTAGAGGTAAACTTGTACATTTAATTTGGGTGTAAGGTAGAACCTATTCTTATAAACTTTTAGAAAAAAAAATTAGAGTAAATGAGTGATCATTCCCTACCCCCAAATCTCTTCTTTCCAGCATGCTCTTGACAATTAGAATAAACCATCCATCTCAATCATCATCACTTCCCTTCCCAGGGGCTTTCTCCTTTGTGAAAATCTGTCACTGCTGTCAAAAGCATGGAGTGAACAAAGGCACTTTTGGTACTTTTCAAATCTGCTGCTGCTATAATTGATAGCATAGAACTCGATCACTAAAAATTGTTACCGTAGAAACTCGTGCCTAACAACACCATTTGTCTTTACTTCCTTCACTCGCATGCCCCAGAATCTAGTTTTTTAACAACGCAGAACACAAGAAAGATGAGTTAGAATCCACGTCTTATCCAATTCACCAATGCTTTTACAGTGTCAAGGGGCATAATATAGCTGCCTAAGAACCCCTGGTCACTGTCTTTTCTCCATACTTCCCCATTGTAGTTGATGATGCCTAGTGCTCCTTACTGAAGCCTTTCACTTGGGGAATGCTACCCAATGTCATGGTGAAGTCCAGGCCAGAGCTGCAGCTGAGGGCTATGTTAGGGTCTGTGACCCTACTGAAGCCAGGGTCTGTGCTCGTGTCCGATGCTCCTATTGCCATCTAAAGCTATGCAGGCATCCAAGATTGAGGGCTATGTTGGCAGTGGTGACATCCAGACCCAGCTGCTGCAGAGGACATTGAGTAGCAGTGCAGGCCACTCAGATCTGAATGCATCTTGGCCCTCAGACACCAACCTGGACTCAGGTAGCTGATCTGACCCTGGCTGGCATCCTCTTGGTGCTCGGTGGCAACAGGGATAACTATAATACTGTTATCAAGCTTCAAGATCATTGAAAACGTAGCATGAGTTTACATAGGTTAACATAATCATTGTCATTCTTTCAGTAGTCTAGTGATAAAATAACCCAAAGTAAAGCCAGAGTTGTCATTAACACTGATGCCAGACTAATGTCAGGTTTACTGTCTTGTTCTTACTGTCTCCACTTTACAGAGGAAAAAAAATGCAGGACAAGATGCTAAAGTTATTTGCCCAAGGTTCTAACTGGCCAATGATGAGACTCAAAGTCACAAGCACTGTTGGTTCCCAATTCATGTAAAATGGCAAATAATAATGGAATCATGGCCTCTGATCAGTATGCTGTTTTTAGAGTTTCCACTGAAGATGGAAGTTTTGTCACACTGGAGCTTCCAGACTATGTCATTTGCTTTCCTTTCTGCTCCCTTTCCCTGTGGCTTGTCAGAATCCCAACAAGGCACCCTTTTGTCAAAGAAAGTTACAGTAATGAGCCTAAGTTCCTTCTCTTCTATCATCCAAAGTCCTCTTAGGTCAAGATCAAGTACTCTTGGTTATCATCATGCTGGAGAGTAAGAGAACTTGTAACCATATTCTGGGGCTGCCATGGCCCACTGCTTAAACACCAGGAGTTTTGTGTCTCACAGTTCTGAAGACTGGAGGGCCACGATCAAAGTGTCAACAGTATTAGCCTTCTGAGTAGAGTGTGACTTCTGTTCCTTGCCCCTCTGTTCTGGAAATTTACTGTCAGTCTTTGGCATTCCTTATAGATGGTATTCTCCCGTGTCTTTATGCCATCTTTCCTCTTTTTCATATGTATTTTTTCTTCATGTGTCCAAGTCATAAAAACACCACTAACATAGAAGTAAGGGCATATTTTACTCCAGTATGACCTTATCTCATCTTAACCTATTTCATCTATAATGACCCTGTTTCCATAGAAAGTCATGTTTGGGGATACCAAGAGATTAGGTCAAACACAATCCAACTGGTAACATGACTCAATAATCTCAGCACCCTTTTTTTTGTCTGAAGACTTAGAGGCAGCTCTAGATTGACAACTAAGTCATACTGAACAGATGTGTTTTAGCAAACACTAATATGTGCCTTAACAGTGGAGCAAAGGCCCCTCCTCGCCTCTTTTATAGGTGTTGGGGTGTTGGTGTCCCATGCCATGTTGCCCTTGGGTACTTGCCAACACTTGAGTGTAGAAGTCCAGTATATATATATATATATATATATATATATATATATATATATATATATATACTGGACTTCTTTGAATGGTTCTTTGAACCATATGCTCAGGCTAAAGGCTTATAGCTTTGTGAATTTATGTGATGCTTTCCTTAGCAACCCACTCATAAGGATGTTAAATGGATAAAGAAGGTTTGAAGCTGGAATAAGGAAAGATGATAACCAACTCAAGAAAGTAATGAGGGTCTGAAAAGATCTGACCATACCTAACACTAGAATCAAGTGGATGCTCAGATAGAAGACTGAGTCTCTTGTTGCTGCCAGTAGGGAATCTGCTTATGTTGTGTGAAAGATTCTGTAGCTAAGTGGGAAGCGGCACCCTGGCTCCCTTCCACAATTTTCCTCTCTGGCCACTTTTCACGCCCTGGCTTTCTCTCAAGTGCTCATTAGAATATGTAGTCCACTCTAAAGTCTAATTTTTCAGAATATGGAAGAGCAGGCTTTCTACTTTGTATATGAAGACAAAGATCAAGTAGGCAACATTCAAGGGTTACTAAGGAAAAATTATTTTTACTTTTATATAAAGCACTCTTGTCATTAGGACAAGGAAACCAAGCTATTTCCCTAAGTGTCTCTAACTTTTCACATCTTTTTTTTTTTTTTTCTGACTGGAAAATGGCAATGTTTTATTTAGATTTTCTGCTGTGTTTTGGCAAAAGTTCAGTCTGAATTTGTAAGTATGAGACTATGACACTTTTTATTTTTAATTGGTTGTGGACTGTAGTGGTCTTTGTTGGAAAGAGAAGTTTCCTTGATGAGGAGTGGAGACTACACTTATCTGTGGACATAATGATAGATGTTTATAGACTGTTGATAGGATTATGCCAGTTCAATAAATTAGTGGTTGTAGATTCTCCTCCAGCGACCATGATTTCACTAGGCACTCGGGTTTCCAGGACCAGACATGGTCTCCCCCCTGTTGAGTGGGTCTTTAGTCCAGCTAGAGAGCTGCTGACTCCTGCTAAGGTGTGTGTGCCATTCCTGCACCCCCGCGGTTATAGTGCCACACTGCTCATTGATGTGGTCCCTAGGCATCACAGCTGGGTAGGACTGTGGGTTGTCTCCCTCATTTGGGAACTTGCATGGGACCTTCTGGTACTGTGAAAGTGAGTCCTCATGGAGGGGGCATTCAGGTCATTTTCAGTAAGGGGTCTCTGGGCTCTATTTCTGAGGTACATGTTGTCTTCATCAATGGAAACCTACTTTCCCTCTCTGGGGAGTTAACCATGGGCAATATCAATAGGCTGTATGTTAACCCTGGCCAATAACTCAAAAGAGAAGTCTTATGTCTGGCATTGAGTTTTTGTCAGGTGGCCTTTGGCTCTTGGAGGGAGCACTATCAGCCCAGATGAGAAAAGTTTATTAAGACTATACATGTATATTTACACATGGGATTGCATGTATTACAGGTTTTTTTTAATTGATAAATAGTTAGCAATATGATTCCTTGTAGCTTTTTCTAGACATCCTTATTGTTGTTGTACTCACCTCCTTCCTTCTGTATTTAACTCCCCTCTCCTTCCTTAAAGAGTCCCCGCGCTCCCATTTCTCCTATCAGATAACTTGTGTCCTGCTAGTCCCCTTTACCCACCTTCTTTTGTAGTTACCTCCCTCCCTCCCTCTTTCCTAAAGAGCATCCCCTTTCCTCCTTTTTCCTATCAGACCACTTGTATCAAGGTAGGGGATGGGTAAAGGGGAATAGAAGAATACCCTTCCTTAAAAGCTCTCAACAGCCAACTCTAACTCAAGAATAAAGACAAGGGCTCACTATATAGCCCTGGTGTAGACCATACTGGTCTTGAACTCATGGAGATCTGCCTGCCTCTGCCTCCAGAATGCTAGGATTAAAGGCATGAGCCACTATGTCCCAATGTCTCCCACTCTCTACCCATCATCCAGGTTTCTTTTGTAGCCAAAATGTCTAGATTATTCAACATATTGATCCATATATTATACCTCTGGACCCTTATGGTATTCCTGACAACTAAAATACTCGTTATCTTTCCACCCACTTCTACCTTTGAAAACATAGCATAAGACTGCTTCTTCCTGAAGCCAGCTCATCATTCCTCTTTTCCCAGTAAAGGCATCCTTTCTGGTTTCCTTTACTTTTCCCATTGTCACACATTCCAGTGGGTGACATCAACTAAACATCAAAATGCACATAGACTAGGAGGCAACAGCTGTCTTTACAGAACTCTCCAACCCCGCACTCCCTAGCTCGGCACCTGCTGTGCTGCCTTTGAATTAGTAACATCAGCTGAGTAATAGGAGGAGG
This sequence comes from Peromyscus leucopus, assembly GCF_004664715.2. NCBI lineage: Eukaryota > Metazoa > Chordata > Mammalia > Rodentia > Cricetidae > Peromyscus > Peromyscus leucopus. The sequence continues at coordinate 42,585,915 of NC_051067.1, forward strand.
AGCCTGAGATGAATAATGTTCCCCAAGTCTTCATTTGGTAATCTCAATTCCCTGCGATTCATTTCAACATGTCTTCATTGTTGCCCTACTGTTGGTGACATCAAGGGAGACCCAAAGTGATGGCTCTGAGCCATCAAAGGTAGGGGACATTAGTCTAATAGGGGGTACCTTCCAGAATGACAGTTCTAGATGTATCCTGAGTCTATGATTTTTCAATCAAAATCCAGAAACTTGGTTTTTGTCATTATTAATGGCACTGCAGAACAAGGAAAGGGGTAATGGGCTTTGAAGTCTGAAAGCTTTGGGCTCTTCCCATAGCCAAACTCCCCATAAGCTTTTTAATCCTAGAAGAGTTGCCTGCCTTTTTGAGTGTACCACATTGTAAAGCAGGAATGATTATACTTCTTGGGAATGATAAAAGATTTGAGCAAGAGCCCATCTTAAGCTTCAAGACCACTGAGAAGCCTTATCAAGTCCACAGTGTAATAAGTAAACGGACTCTGCATGCCCCAAAGCTCTCAAGCATTACACATAGTTGTCCTGGAGTCAAATGGCAGATTTACTCACCCATGTACTCCATGCCTGAGCCTTCAAGGCCATGAACTTATTTAGGGCCCTTATCTGTGCCTTAAATAGTTAAGAGGGGGCTTTCTCTGTCCTGGGGTAATGTCCAGGGATGGGGTCCAGAGCATCTTCTGAAGCGTCTCTATACTCTTCACTTTATTGCTGAATAAAGTACCTCACCATTGTTTAGACCTCATGCAGAAACAGATCTGAGACATTAGTCACAATAGTCACCCAGAAACTCCAAGGACAGACTCTGTTAAGATGCTGCATGGATGCAACAGTGCCCCTGACCCAGGAGACTGAATCAGAGGGACTGTCTCCACATCACTGTAGCACTGAAGCTAGCACCCAATACCCTCTAGGCACACCCCAACCTAGGAGTGCCTATGGGGTTTCAAGCCTAGATCCCTTCACTTATTCCCCATAAACATGTTAAAAAAAATAAGGCTATGCTTTGATATGGTATCACCCAAACCATGTCTCAAAGAAATGCTTCAAATGTCTAATTTCTAGAGCCTACCCTTTTCCAGTAAAGGTGTCGACTTTCCTTCTGGTCCATGTAGCTAGAATTTTGAGGTGGGTACTGAGCAAGAGGGCAAGTTAGAGTCCACATCTGTCCATGTTCTCACTCCCTCCTTAGAAAAAGCTGGTGCCTATCCCTGAAACCCAACCCGCACTCCCTCCTGGCCCTCATCTCACCTCCCCTGGCACCCCCATGTGGCAGCACCCTGATGAACCCGCCCTTGGGCTCCTGGGGGGACCACAGAATCAGCACAGAACTCTCTGGAGCTGGAGGCCTTTGGTGCAGTGCTATGACAAACTTAAGGACAACAACAACAACAATACGCATGTATTGACGAAGTGGTCCTCATTCTTAAAACTAGAATGCACTGAGACCAAAAGGGAGAATGTTACCTCCACAGTTACTATGGTGTATTTCTTTACTTTTCTTTATATGTAAAATCAGAAACCCTACTTTGCTTGCTTAACATAATAGTGATTTTTTTTTTTAGTTAAAAATCTTTTAATTGTATATATTAATTGTACACAGTAGTATGTGACTTAAGGGCATTTTAACACAAGTATGCATTGTATGTTGGACACATTTGTCCTATTATGCTTCTGTACCTTTCCCTTACTCTCCTCCCCCTTCCCATAGTCCCCTTTGTTCCCCTACATAGTCTAACTGCTATTGTCATGTCATCGATATATGACTTATGAACCTACTTAAAACCTAGGAACCACTTACTATCTCCAGTTGCATCTATTTTCCTGCAAACAATATAACTTTATTCTTTTTATGGCTGAAAAAAATCATATATATATATATATATATATATATATATATATATATATATGATTTCTTTATCCATCCCTCTGATGGTCAGCTTGGCTTTTTCTATAGCGTAGCCATTACAGATAGTGCTGCAGTAGACACTCAATCATCTCTGTAATGTGTTGGCTTGGAGTCCTTTGGGCAGGTACCCAGGCTGGACCTGCCCATATAGAAGGTCTGTTTTCAGTTTTCTTCTAAAGTTCTACACAGAGCTCCAAAGCAGCAGGGCTAGCTTCTTGTCACCCCACCAGCAGTGTGGAAGGAATTCCTTTTGCCCAGATCTTTGCCAGTGCTTGTCATTTATTTCCAATTGTCATTTTGACGCCAGTGAGATAGGACATCAATGTAGTTTTCATTTGCGTTTCCCCCATGGTTAAGGATATTGAGCACTGTTGAAAGTATTGATTGGCCATTTGTATTTTTCTTTTGAACTCCCAATTTATACATTTAGCATAGCAACTAAATGTATATATTTCATTGGCTTGTTTTCTTATTGCTTGGGTTTTTGAGTTCTCTATAGTCTATGTGTTCTCTATTAGATGTAAAGCTAGAAAATATTTTCCCACATCCTTCAGGCTATCTCTCCACTCAGTCAACTATTTCCTTTCCTGAACAGAAGCTTTGCAGTTTTCTGAAGAACTATTTATCAACTATTGGCCTTATTTTCTAAGCAACCAGACTCCATTCAGAAAGTCCTTGCCCATGTCTGTATCTTGAAGAGTTTTACCTGCTTTTTCCTTCAGCTGTTTAAAGTTTCCACTCTTGCATTAAGGTCCATATGTAGTTGATATTTGTACAGGGTGAGAGATGTGGATTTAGTTTAATTCTTCTGCATATATCTACATGTAGACAATTGTCCCAGAATCATTTACTGGTGAAGCAGCCTTTTCTTCAATGCATATTTTTGGCATCTTTGTCAAAATCAGGCTTAAGTCTATATAGGTTTATGTTTGAGACTTCTATTCTATTCTATTTTGTGCCAGCACCATGCTATTTTTCTTGCAGAATAACTTGAAATCAGGTGTGCTGATATCTCTAGTGGTATTATTTTTGCTCATGATCACTTTACTATCTGGGATCTTTGTGTTTCCTGTTTCCATATTAATTTTAAATTTTTCTTACTGTTTTTGTGGATAATGACATTGGGATTTTGATGGGGATTACATTGAACATATAGACTGTTTCTTGGCAATTCAACAACCTTCATAATATTATTTATCCCAATCCATGATCATGGAAGCCTTTCCATCTTCTGGTGTTTTCTGTTTTTCCTTTGGTAATTTACAGTTTCATTGTAAAGGTCTTTCACTTCCTTGGTTAGGGAGGAATAGAAACAATATAAGAAGAGAAAACAGTAGGGAGGGCCAGGACATGCTGATGACTACTGGGGATGAGCTGACGACTACTGAGGATGAGCTGATGACTACTGGGGATGAGCTGATGACTACTGGGGATGAGCTGATGACTCCTGGGGATGAGCTGATGACTACTGGGGATGAGCTGACGACTACTGGGGATGAGCTGATGACTACTGAGGATGAGGTGATGACTACTGGGGTTGAGGTGATGACTACTGGGGATGAGCTGATGACTACTGGGGATGAGCTGATGACTCCTGGGGATGAGCTGATGACTCCTGGGGATGAGCTGACGACTACTGGGGATGAGCTGATGACTCCTGGGGATGAGCTGATGACTCCTGGGGATGAGCTGACGACTACTGGGGATGAGGTGATGACTACTGGGGTTGAGGTGATGACTACTGGGGATGAGCTGATGACTACTGGGGATGAGCTGATGACTCCTGGGGATGAGCTGATGACTCCTGGGATGAGCTGACGACTACTGGGGATGAGGTGATGACTACTGGGGATGAGCTGATGACTACTGGGGATGAGCTGATGACTACTGGGGATGAGGTGATGACTACTGGGGTTGAGGTGATGACTCCTGGGGATGAGCTGATGACTACTGGGGATGAGGTGATGACTACTGGGGTTGAGGTGATGACTACTGGGGATGAGCTGATGACTACTGGGGATGAGCTGATGACTCCTGGGGATGAGCTGATGACTCCTGGGGATGAGCTGATGACTACTGGGGATGAGCTGATGACTCCTGGGGATGAGCTGATGACTCCTGGGGATGAGCTGATGACTACTGGGGATGAGCTGATGACTCCTGGGGATGAGCTGATGACTACTGGGGATGAGCTGATGACTACTGGGGATGAGGTGATGACTACTGGGGTTGAGGTGATGACTACTGGGGATGAGCTGATTACTACTGGGGATGAGCTGATGACTACTGGGGATGAGCTGATGAATACTGGGGATGAGCTGATGACTCCTGGGGATGAGGTGAAGACTACTGGGGATGAGGGCTTCATTTTCTCTGGTGGTGTAGCTGCTGCTAAGCTATCCATGCCTCAGTCAAAACCTCCCACATTTGCAGTCAAGAAACTAATTCAACTAAGTGGGTCACACACAAGAAGACAATGTGAAGGCAGGAAGGAACAAGAGACTCTGCAGGGAAGGGAGGGTGAAGAGGGAAATGGGATGGAAAGGACTGAAAGTTACTATAGAAAAGTAGGAAACTATCAAACAATAAAGAACTTTAAATCAAGCAACATGGTGTCTCAAGGCTGCCCTGGTCACGTGCTGAGGGTTTTTCCAGAGGCCTCTGTCCTTCCTCTGTAGCTAAGTAGCAATTCCCCCTCCTTCTCCTTCCCCCTCCTTCTCCTTCCCCCTCTTTCTCTTTCCCCTTGCTCTCCTTCCTCCTTACCTTCCCCCTCCCTCTCCTTTCCCCTTACCTTCCCCCTCCCTCTCCTTTCCCCTCCCTCTCCTTTCCACTTACCTTACCCCTCCCTCTCTTTCCCCTCTCTTTCTTTACTCCCTCTTCCTCTCCTCCCCCTCTCTTTCCCTCTGCCTCTCTCTCTCCTCCTTACCTTTCCCTCTCTTTCCCTCTCCACCTTCCTTCCCCCTTTCCCCACATCTCTCTGTCACTGAGAGTACAGTAAACATAAATGTTTTCTTTTGATTTTTATTTCAGTATCTCTTTAGCACCTGCCATGTGAATGAGATACTATGTTAGGCCTTATAGAGGTTTAAATGGGCCTCAGCATGCAAGGGAATCAATCCCAAATGGACACTGGGCACATGGAGATGGAGGGACATGGCCTGGAAGATTCACATGTAGAGAATGAGCTTGAGGCTAACAAGAGTGGCCAAAATTAAATCAGCATGCATGTCTGGTGTCTGTTATACTGGACACACCCAAGATTCCTTTATGCAAGTGTATAGTTTCCAAGGTTTTCCTGAATTCCTAGAAAAAGCCCAAGGTAATTCAGGAAGGTTAATTTTAGTGGGCCATCCTCTAATCATTCTTTATGTCAGAGAGATCCATGTTTTAAAAGTGAGTACTGTCATTAATCCTATTGCCCCTGATGCCAACAGACAGAAGTAGACACTGGGTATGGCATTGGCATGCAGCATAGAAAGGCCTACTGCCTACCTAGTACCATCACACTAAGGCCTTAGCCAACCTATCACAAAGAGGTTAGATGTCCTATAATACGGCTAGATGGCCAGGGGAGTAGCAGAGAACATATTCAGTGCCTTGGTATTTTCAATTCTTTTCTTTTCTGCACAGTGGTGTTTTTGTTTTCTAAGAAGCATATCCTGTACCAGGTAGCCTGGCCACCAAGACCAGTTGGAGAACGTCATCTTCCTTTGGGTTATTGCTGTGCACTCTTAGCTACCCACCAGCCTGTGACTTAAGACACATGCTTGCTGTCCTCTGAACTTGAGCCAAAAGAGCAGGATTTCAGGCAGACACTAGAGGACAGGTTCAGTCCTCCCATGGAGGATGAGTGGAGTTGGCTTGAAGCCCTTCTTTGTGGGAGCACTGACTCCAGCTCAAAGAAGGAGGTCATTCTAATCCTCCTCTCCTGCCACCCCACCCACAGGCCCACAAGGAGGAAAAGGAGCTCTCCAAACAATAGACAAAAGTTAAACAGTGACCCGGTTCCTGAATATCCACCTAAAAAGCTGAGGTTCCTATTTCCCATGAGGCTTGCTGTTGCTGTTGCTTCCATCTGAGAAGTCTCCTTCCTCCACATATATATGTTCACTGCTTCAATACAAAGATGGCCTTATCAGTAACCTAGGGTGGGCATTTATTGCAGATTCAGATGAGATGAAAGAGTAGGAAATGGAGTTTTCCAGTGAATGTGCCAGTGACTGAGCAGGAGATTTTAGAACTATCCAGGGGCAGGTCAAGGAGGGGAACAGAGGGACCTGCACAGGTACACTGAGTCTGGGAGGCCAGTGCTGGGAAGCAATATGTGGTATGCTCCCTCGCCAAACCTCAAGTTGTGCCTATCTGCCTTCCACAGCTACAGTGGTCCTCGGAAGTTTCATAGCTATCTTCACTGGCAATGAGTTAACTTTCCATTTGCAGTGTATGTGTACTCCAAAGGTGTAGTTAAATGCTCCTGAATGGATGCAGGAGAACAGCAGGGGGGAAGCAGGAGAGGAGCAAGGAAGTGATAGATGGAGTGAGTTCGCCTGGCAGCGGTTACATCAGCAGTGCTGTTCCATTCCACAGGGCTAGAATCGATGCTCTGCTGAGGACAGAATTTACAGAGGGGCCACTCTCTGAGGGACAGGGATGCCAGCACACATGGTTGTCAGGGAGCAGAAGTTCAGAATACAGTCTGCCAATGCTGCTTACCAACCTGGAGGCAGCGTCTTTGCTTTAGGACATTCGCCTTCTTCATCGAGTGCCGTGATGATGTCTTTTGGGGCTGTGGTAAAGACCGCATAAAATAACATTTGAGAAGTAATTAGCATAGCCCATGGTGCAAAAAAAGTCTTATGGAGGACATCTAGTAACAATAAATTGCCTTTCTATAAATTAATTCATCAAGCATTAGTGGGATAGTTCATTTATTGCATATCTGTAGACTTTGATTCTAATTTTAGAAAAGACAGGTAAATCACAGGTGAAATGGGAGTTATAGTGTTATCTCATTTTGCTTCCATAGGAGGCCTGGAAATCTACACTGGAGAAGGCGAGACACATCCTCAAGAGGTCCTCTACCACGGTGAGCCATCAGCTGGTAGCAGGCCAGCCTTCCCCTTGGCGTGCTCTCCCTTCACAGGCCCTGCGTTCGCACTCCAAACGCCAGAGGCATCTCTGGACAAAGCCCAGCAATACTACAGTAGCTTTGGACTGAAATAGGACCATGAGCTCATTTCCATTTTCTGTCTCGTCGCTCTGCCTCCGCTCGATGGCAGGCAGCGCCAGCCCCAGCACTCTGACATTTAGGGCTGGCTCCTCTGTAGGAGCTGCCATGCGCTTTGTGGTATCAAACCCCGTCTCTGTCATCTTGCTGCTGCATGACAGCAGCACTATCCATCACCCCCTCCTGTAACACTCTGAGGATGACGTCGCCAAGTTGAGAACCCCCTGCTCTCTGCCAGACCATTCTAGAGAAAGTTGTGGCCTCCTCTCTTCCTCTTTCTAACGCACAGCGCACAGCGTCAGGCAGTGTTTTACTTCACTGAGCCTGGGGGCTCCTGGCTGTGGGATTAGGACAATGATAGCCTCTTCTGTAAAAGGACTGACAATAGAGCTTAGATATTCAAAGCACCTGCTACCCTGCCTGCAGAGGACTTAGCACCCAGGAATGTGAAAGTCACCACCACTGCGGCTCAGCTCCATTCGCCCTCTTCCTAATGACTCTTTCTCAATAGATAGAACTCTTAGCTCGAATCAGCCAGTTAAGTGTTCGACTTAGGCTCCTTTCTATGGAATTGTTGGAATCCTGCCTCAGCAATTACACTTTCAATTCTTGTAAGTGGGGCAAGTCGGTCCCAGTTGAAAGAGAAGTAGGAAAGTAGGCTGGATGCTGGGCATGGCGACAGTGAGGGGGCACGGGCCTTGTCATCGTCTCCTCCCTGCCAGCGTCCCTCAGCGCTCACCGTCAGCTAAAGCATCGAATAGTATTGATTTAGCAACTGAGAAACAAAGGAGAGAGGGGAATCCTTACATCAAGGCTGACCAGACTCAGCAACTGAAAATACAGAATGTCCAATTACATTTAAATAATAAACAATCGGTTTTCTTCTGTGTGCCCTGTACAATATTTTCAGATGGCAACCCGAAGGGATCCTATGAGTTTCGATGAACAAGTTAAGTGGTACCACAGAGACATTTCTACATAATTGGTTAATCAGTCATGATGCCAGCCTCACCACTCACTGCTCCGTTCACAGAATAATTAAAGGTCAGTAGTGGCCAGTTCAGCTAGTCTGCTTAAGATGTTGACTAAGAAGCAGAAAGGCTGCAAAATCCCCATGACCAGCACCTGCAGAAACCTGGCCACAATGGAGGAAAACGCGGTTTGTCTTTTGTTCCTCTCAGTACAGGTTTAAGGCTTATTTTAGGACATTGTTTACTTTACTGGCACAAACTGCCTTGGCACAAACTCAAAGGCTAATTAGGATTTTACAATTTTTTTTTTATTTCTGTCACCAGACTTGAAAGCATAATTAGTGAGGCAGGATTCCAATTTCAAAAAAAGTGGGGGGGAGGGGGAGATCCATGGACTATCTCAACAATTAAGAAAAGAAAACTTCCTCCAGAAGTTTCTCTTGATGTGTTTACACTCCAGATTAAAATAATTAGGAAAAAATGTGAGTGTCTTTGACAATCTGCTCAGGGAATATTGGCTGTAATTAATTCTGCCTGATGGCTAGTGTGACTGCAGACCTACTAGCCAAGACCCAGAGAACTCTTCCTCATGGCCTTCTCCTATAAAAGCTGAACTGGGAAGAGCTGGGGAGATGGCTCAGAGGTTAAGAGCATGTACTGCTCTTGCAGAGGACTGGAACTTGACAGCATCCATGTTAGACAGTCTACAACCTCCTGTAACTCCAGCTCTGGGGAATCTAGTAACCTCTTCTGGCCTCTGAGGGCATTGCACTCTCAAGTACAAACCCACACATAGACAGACACACATACACAGACATAACTAAAAAATAGGAATCAATCTTTGATAAAAGAATTACCTTTTTAAAAATCTGGACTGGAGAAAAGTTATATGTTATGGAAGAAATCAAAAGCTGCAGAAAAAGTGTGGATCTCAGGAAGGCCCAAAGAGAATTTTTGAGTATTTAGAAGAGAACATACATACCAATTGTTTAGAATACCTGAGATGTGGATAATTTACTTAATTTTCACCTATACAAACTGGATAGTTTTTCTCAACTCAATCAGTTCTCTATGTAACTAGTACATGGGCAATGCATCACATAAATCCACGAATAGCTCTTTCCAAATCCAGTGTGTCTACTATGCTGATAACTCTCCAACCAGGCTTCCTCAGTGCTGAACCTGAGGAGCACCTTTGTATTAGTCTCTGTGGATATGGAATTCTGCTGGGAATAGCCTGTGCTTCTGTACACAGAACACTAAGCACAGGTCTACCTGGCCAATATAGTCACCTGGGAAGCTAACACATGCCTGTGTTCAAATGAGTTCAAAACCCAGCCCAGAACAGTGAAATCCAGGTAATAAAATGCACACAGAGTCACAAAGCAATTGAATTAGAAATTTAATTTCAGGTTAGATGTGTATGGGAAAATGGTTTAATCCCAGGCACGCACACTTTGCCTTGCTTATGTCATTCACACCATGTTCTGTAGTCAAGCCCCGTTTGTTGCTCTGCATCGCTTGCCATCCGGTGAGGGAAGCTGGCTAGATTGCACTGTCCCCAGAGATTGTCTACACTCCACACCTTCCTTTCAGATGGGTTTGGAGCCAACCAAATTCAGAACTTTAAACCCTTTTCTGCATTACTAATGGACCACCTGTCTCTGTCTAGTGAAGTTCCCGTTGAAAGGTGGGATCTGGCAAGCATGTATAAGCAAGGACTTCTGTGGTGTCGCTTGCATGTCTGTCTCAGTTTGTCTTTGCAAGTACACTGGAGTTGGAAAGGTAGCTTGGGAACAATTGTCTTTGTCCCTTTGTGTGACACAAAGAGCAGATGAGAATAGCCCTGTCTGGACAGAAGAAGCAGAAGGACTCTGGACATGCTGCGTTGGCTACAGCATACTTCCCGACCTCAGTATCTGTGTGATGAATAGCATAGGCAGCTGCAGCCTTCCAGCTGGATTTTTGACAATGAACAATTGTGCAATTATAAAATTTTATTCTATTGTACCTCTTGTGTAGTAATTATAAGACTGTTCGTGTAATTTTACGTGTTGGTTATCATCAATGTTGAACTCTATGTTGTCATTAGAATAATTAGACAGGCTTTCAGACTAAGGTAAATACTAAGAGAAGTAGCTCCAACATCTGAATACAGCTGACTTAAATCTCAGAATGTGTTCTGCTTGCAAACTGATACCAGTGTTTTGTCTGAGGTCAGGCTAATGTTTGCTCTATTATGTGTCGGCAGTTCTGATCTCAATCGGACCCTAAGTCTTTGACTTTACCATCACTAAAGCACCCCCTCTTCCACTCTCACAGCCCTGCACCCTATGTGACACCTGTGTGGTTCCTAACAGGTCCAGTTTGGGCCTCACCTCCAGCCCAGGATAGGGGATGCTTGGCACTTGACACTTGATTTGTGCTGCTGACATCTGGCAAGCAGAGGCTGTCACACAGTACACAAGGCAGCCTAAGGCTAGGAAGCCCAGACTTGCATCTCCAATGAGTTCTCCTCCTTCTTCCTCCCCTAGGAAACCCATCCCTAGATATCCTTTTAAGATACAAATATAATCCCCTATCTGGCCCCTTCAAGGATTCTCTACTGTCCTTGGCGTAATAGGAAGATGAAGCCTAAGCTATCATAATGTCTTGTTTCTTGCATGGTTCATGGGGTTCTGTAGATCCCATTGCTCCAGCAAGACTGAAATGTTTTACCATTCACTAATATACCAAGCCTTTACATATGTCCACAGCATGCGGCAGCATGTTCTCTGAGTCAGGGTTGAGACTTCTTCACTTTGGTATGCACATTGAGGATCTCATTGAAATACAGACTGTCTTGTGATATGTTGTGGGAGGGCTGTGCATTTCTTGAGGCTCCTAGGTGGCTTGAGTGGCTAGGATCTGGAATAGTGTTTCTCAAGCCTTAGTGGCAGCAGAATAACCCAAAAAAGTGGGCATGAGAACAATATGAAAACATAATGAAGAAAGACAGATTGTCAGAATCCACCCTGCCCAGTTCAGTATGTCTAGTATGAAAATTTGCATCTTAGAAAAGCTGTGGACTGTATCTCAAATTATAAAGCCTCCTGCATTTCTGCCTTACTTCCCACCATCTCCTTTCTGTCTAATTTCTGAGTCATCAGCATATCCTGCAGGGTTCCTAAAGAGCCTTATTAGTGCCTAACTTTGGACCCCACAAATAATGCCAAAAGCTGGTACCTCACTGACATGATGATCTGAGGATATCCTGTGCTTTGCATAGATGTGGGGGTTGCTCCTCTAGGCCTAGAATGCAGGAAAGTATCTCAAAGACCCATATAATACCTCAATGATGTTCTGAAATAATGTTAATGCTCACAAGTATACCTCATAGGCACCCGAGGGACTCAGGGATGGTGGCAATCAACTGTGTCTCCCTACAAGCATCTCCTTAACATCCCAATAGGATAGAATTGTTTTATTTGAAAGAATTTTAAGTCTATTTTCAAAGCATTTCAGAAGAGAAATGCTGTTTGAGTGGCTGACCAAAGCAGGCAAGACCTATCTGGAAAGAAGCCAAGTGTGGGGTTGGCTATGAAGGTGGGAGCAGATGGCTGGATGAAGGGGAAGACTGGGTTCCAATCCTAGGAATGAGCACAGGCCTCTGTATAGGAGACAGAATGAACATGGGATGTGGGGACATGAGCAAAAACTACATCTGGATAAACACAATGGAACCAGGTTTGGGTCCAGCCATTGGGACAACAGAGGGGTCTTTTGGTGGGAACCATTCCTTGAGTTAATCAAATCTCTTTTTGTTGTCTTTTTTTTAATCTCCCCAGAAATATCCTAGAAGTGGTTCCAATATCTGTTCACTACCATTTTTGGCCAAGATCTGCCAGAAAATTGAATTGTATGTATACTATTTCTACTATCGAAGCAGTTATGACATCTCTTAGCTTGTCTTTGTTTTCTGGGGACTAAACTGATGTGCATATTTAAAAGGCATCCTCCTGAAATTGATCATGTTTCTTGCTCAAAACTTGGCTTGTACAGAAACTAAAAGAGAAACCCACTTTGAACAAAATAATTTTGGAAATATATCCCAGGCAGTCTCAGCCCCAGTGAGCAGTGTCCCAGTGAGGGTTTCAGGCAATCATTACTTAAGACTCGGGGGAAGCCTCTTCTTGCCACATATCATATGGAAGAGGTTGGCTGCCACATTCCTGCACTGCTTTAGGGACTTTACCTGATTTAGGTGGTGAGCGAATGAAGAAAAAAACAAACAAACAATAAGCACACAGAGACAGAAAGAAAAGGCTGGGGTTGGGTGGACCCGGCTCTCTGATGGAGAAGGCTCAGGCCCCTTAAGCTTGGTGTGTTTACTATATAAAGTAGAACAGAGAGGCGGGCTTACTGCATACAGTTGAACTAGGAAGACAAGTTATTACTCATAGTTAAACAAGGAGGCAGGGTTTATGGTATACAGCTGGACCAAGGAGGCAGGTTTAGTTAATCTCTGTAGGAGCAGAGTCTGTAGGGTAGTAGTCTTCAGGCAGTAAATATCAAGATGGAGGAAACGATGGTAGACATCTTCTGCACACACTATCAACATCTCTGCAAGGCCAGAGAAAGGCTTTACTGTCTCTCTGAGCCTCATCCCAGGGAGAAGGCTTTGCCACTTTCCCATGGGTCTGAGTCGATATGGTCCTTTCCATGGCTGTGCCCATGTCAGCAGCACACATTTACTCAGAAATTCCCTCACTCGGGGCTTCCTCCACTTCTCACAGTCAGCATTGGTCATGGCTGTAACCACAGAAAGACACTACCCCAAATTATACAACCCCAGCCCCCCCCCCCCCCCCCCCCCCCCCCCCCCCCCCCCCCCCCCCCCCCCCCCCCCCCCCCCCCCCCCCCCCCCGTCGCCACCACCAATAAACACTCACGTCAATGTCATTTCCCGGGCTGACAGATGAGGCTCAAAAGTAGACCATCATCCCAGCTTGTAGTCTTGGTTCAGTCTCCAGTGCTGTAGACGACAACGGCAAAACTATTCCAGATCTTAGCTTCACCCTATGTCTGAGCTTAAACTAAACATCATAGAATTAATATTCCAAACAGTAAGACACATGATGACTTGAGAATCAAAATAGTCCAGCTTCCTCCTTGCTCTCTGTTAGTAAGAAGAATGGACAGCTCAAGGGAAACTCACACACGCATGCATGCTTCCTTCAAAGGCTAACTCTCAAAGAGCTTCCTCTGATGAAGCCCCATCCTCTTCCACAGTGCCACCACCTGGCAAACAAGTTTTCTGCACAGAAGCATCTAGGGACATTTTAGCTCTAAAGCTTAACTCCGAGCCATAAAAAAGTAACAACCCCCAGGCCACTGAAGAATCAACACCTCCACCTCTGGGTGTATGTAGTTCATACTCCTTTTCAAAGTTTTGTTTTTTGCTTGTTTGTTTGTTTTTAATCTTGAGTTGGTTTAAAGAACATGAGCCACTTAATGTCTTTGGACTTGTTTTCCCATATCTAAAATCAAACTGTAAATGGAATCCTTGCTACCTCAGCACCATCTGAGAGCCTTAAAAACCAACCTAGTGAGAGAGCACTACATTTTCCCAAACATCCTCTAGGTAGGTCTTGGATAATTTGTCCTCAAATGTGACTCCTGGCTATCTGTGTCCAACAATTGCTTGTGCATCAGGAGACAGAGCTAAAATAATACATACGCAAGTAACCGTTTAATGGATGTGAGCTATGTATGTAGACCACAGCAGCATCTTCTCAGCCACCTGTTTTCTCTTGCTTTCCTGTGGGAGCGCCTGTTACTTTATGCCATTCTGCCCCAGCCTGGCTGTCACAGGAAGAGAAGGGGAGACAGGTGGCAGAGACAGGCTGCAGGTATACTCTGAGGAGCTGGGTAAGTTTCTGCTGCTGCTGTAACAAAAGGTCATAACGTATGTTCTCTTAGTCCTGGAAACCAGAAATTCAAAACCAAGGGCATCAGGGCTATGCTCCTCTGACAGATGCTCTCGGTAGAATCATTCCTTGCCTCCTCCTGGGTGCTGTGGTAGCCATCAGTCCTTATAGCTGCACCCCTCCAATCCCCACCTTCACTTTCCATTACATCATCCCCCACCCCCGATGTTTATTTTACCTCTTAGAACCTGCCTGTCGTATTTGATGAGGGTCCATTCTAAGGACATCAAATTAACTCAATTATGTCTGTAAAGACCTACCTGTGTTAAGGCCCAGTTCACAGCCACTGGGAGATGAACATAATTCAAGCCATGATAAAAGTTTTCCTGTGCTCCACCTTCATTATCTCTTGAGCTTCATGAGGACTACATTTGCTGAAGATCTCTAGGCTGCCATTAAGATAGCTGGAGAAAAGAGGTGGCAGCTGTGATTCTGAGCCACATTCAGAGTCTCTTAAGAATTGAAGAGTAACAAACTTTTCCTAGCTCATCCGCCAACAAGAGCCCCGCAGCCAGCTGGCCTGAATCCCAGAACCGGTAGCTTCACCCCTTTCTGGGGATGGGGTTAGGCACAGAGAGCCTCAGGTTATGAGGAGAAGGGACTGTTAGACATGAAAGAAGATGCTTCAAGGCTGAGGTGCAGCCAGCTCCCCAGGTGCCAATCATTTCATCATGCTGGGTTTGAGCTGATTTGGGACCCTCTCTCTTCTTTAATGGCACCATTGAAGTTTCCAGTGATATCCAAGTGATAACTCTTTAATTGAACTACCTTTGAAATTTTGAATTCAGGAGCTTCTGGGGCCATGGATTTTCTTGGCCCAACTTAAAAAGAAAATTATTCCTTTATGATAAAAGCCAAAACAGCATGTTTTATTCTTTTTTTAAAAGTCACTGTGATTCAATTTTAATTTGTACCACACCGTAATGTATTTGGTAATTTATGACTTACAAAGCACATGTAAGTGCAGCCTCATTTGCCCTTTAAACCAACCTGTGGTTCAGTAATCATCATCAGAACAAATTAGCTGGTGCTTTCTATACACCAAGGACCATTGTGTATGTTGAGACAGACACTATTATTGTCCCCTTTCAAACAGGTAAAGTTACTCTTCAGTGGCCACAGATTAGCCTCTGTTCCCACTGACCCTCTAGACTCCCAGCCCTCTTCTTTAGGTAAACAAATAGATTGTAAATGTCCACACCACTTGTTTTGAGCTCCATTTGGATGCCTTTGATTCAAAAAACCTTTACAAAATCCCAAAAAGTCCCATGTTACTAATGCTAAATTTTAGGTTCGAGGCACAGCCTCATCCTGCCCCATGACTGCAATCTTTTGCTGTCCTGCATCTGATTTCCCCCAAACGGAGGGGAAAGTAGTGCCTCCATTTTGCAGCAGGAAGAGTCTGGTAGCAAGGTACAAAGTGTCCTTCCTCTTAGAGTATCCATAACTTTGGTCTGATTTATGCTAGCTATCATGCCTGTGTCCTTGGCTACCCAGTCTCATAAGGGAGAGTGTAAGTTACTAGCCAATGATCATTGAATGCCTAAGATTCTTACAGTGAGTGGTTAAAATAAAAGTTTTTCTCGGGCCGGGCGGTGGTGGCGCACGCCTTTAATCCCAGCACTCGGGAGGCAGAGGCAGGCGGATCTTTGTGAGTTCGAGGCCAGCCTGGGCTACCAAGTGAGTTCCAGGAAAGGCGCAAAGCTACACAGAGAAACCCTGTCTCGAAAAACCAAAAAAAAAAAAAAAAAAAAAAAAAAAAAAAAAAAAAGTTTTTCTCAACAAAGGGTATAAAGACAATTGTTTTAGTCACTGTTCTATCATTGTAAAAAGACACCATGACCATGGCAACTCTTATAAAGGACATCATTTAATTGGGGCTGACTTACAATTCAGATTAGTTCATTGTCACAAGGTGGGGAGAGTGGTGGCGTGTAGGCAGACATGGTGCTGGAAAAATTGAGAGTTCTACATCTGGGCACAGGCAGCAGGAAGAGAGAGACAGTGGGCCTGTCTTGAGCATTTGAAACCCCAAAGCCCACCCCATTCCCCAGTGACACACTTCCTCCAACAAGGCCACACCTCCTAATCTCTGTCAAGTACTGCCTCTCCCTAATGACCAAACATTCAAATATGTGAGCTTCTGGGGGCCATTCCTGCTCAAACCCCCACAGGAGTGCTGGGGTTCATTGGCTAGATCCAACACATAGTCTCCTATTTCCTGAGTACCATAATATCGATATCCCATGTCCCCTACAACTCCAATTCATTTATTTTACCTCCTCAAATGGCCCACAATAAACAGAGAGAAACTGTTTGAAAGGAGAGCAGCGATTAGCCAAGTGTGGCTGACATTCCCACGAGCTATGCGCACTCTGGGTTTTATTTTTAGATCAGTGTCTGAAACATAAACAGCCAGTATCTGCACATGTTTATTTTCACAAATATCTTTTTCTTATCTCACCAGGCATTTTGTTTTCCTTCCTAGATCTATAAAGAAGGCTGTGCCATTCAAAGATGTGGATTCTGACAAATACAGTATTTTCCCAGTGAGTATTGCCATGAATGAGTACATGTGCACTCCTTTTATATTTCGTCTACAAAATTCTTTCCTTTAATAAGACTGAATTTCATTTGATGAACATACATCAATTCACAATTTCAAGGGCTTTTTGACTTGATAAAATCACCAGCCATCAAAGCAAACCATAGACCCAGTTCTGTTTTCTCCTCTCCCCATTCCCACCTGCAGTTCCCCAGTGGGCTATTGTTACCACAAGGGTGGTGTCAACTATTTGGAAATTCATAAATCTGCTTGGGCTTACTTTTTCAAGTGTGTGCGTGTGTCAGTTTGGTTTAGAGTTGTTAAGATGCCAAAGAAGTTTCTGGGAAAACAAACAAGGGTCCTGTCCTCAACTCCCCACAGGATGAGAGACTGCAAGAAGGAACATTGTCGGATAGAATTTTGACTCCTGATTGTCTTAAGCTCTTCAGCAATGTACAAATCCAAATGTTTTGCAGTTGACATACATTATTTTTTAATTATCCAATGAAAAGATTCATCACTGGCCAAATAGATGAATTCTTTTATACCCTGAGAAGACTGGTGGCTAACCAAACAACTGAGGAAGCTGGGCAGTCCTGCTGTTTCTAGGAGTATACATGGATGCACACACACACACACACACACACACACACACACACACACATGTATATATGTAAGGACGCACGCATATGTACACACATGCACATACATATATACACATACCCTAACACCTTCACACATAGGCACACACCCAGTGTCCCCCATCAACACACATTCATTTATGCATACACACCCACTGTTGTCTGGGTTTATTGTCCTATTACATTTTAACTTCACACAGCTTATTTTATGTTAATCTTAATTTCCCTACTGATTTTCAATATTTGAGCTGAACAACTGTGGATGTCAATATTCCTTAGATAGCCCTGATTAGCCCTCACTGTGGGCCGTGTCAAAGCTGGACTAAGCCCTTCTGTGTGTGCTCTTTGATTTCAGACATTGCGGGGCTACCACTGGCGAGGCAGAGACTGTAATGACAATGACAAGACAGTGTACCCAGGCAGAAGGTAACTTTTATTGGAGACGTGAGACACAATGGCTTTTCCCAAACTGGGGATCCCTAGCTGCTGGGAGAACAGTTGTTTATCCAAAAATGCTTACCAAGAACCTTATACTTGCAAAGCACTTGGGGTGGAGTTAGGCATTAGAAAGTTGCCCCTTCAATGGCATGGCATTCTATTGAGAGAAACTAGTTACACAAAAATGACTGCAGACATTGATACAGCCCCCAAGTGGGTTCTTCCAGTAAGGTAGACCTGGGAGTTGTGGTCTGTTCCCTTAGAGCAAGGTATGGACTCCAAACAATATGACCCATGCCCTGCTCATGTCATGACCTGATGGACAACAACATAGCTCTGCCTTCAAGACATGTCTGGGCCGCCCTTTGCTGTCACAGGATTGCAATGCTGGACCAGCAAGCCGACCAGGGGCTGCACAGCTCACAGGCAGCATTTGCAGCCTCACCTTGCTAAAGAAGATGGGCTGCAGACTTACTCCTTATGCACACCATTCCACAGCTCCATAGGCCACAGGAACCCTCAGTCATTGGAAAGACTGCCTTCAAGCTGAGGTGCCCAGAAACGCTCCAAATCAAGAATGCACAGGCTACGTTGTATGATATTTTGTTTGCATTCTGACAAATACAGCTTGCCTGGAGATCAGAGGGTGGAGCTAGGCACTAGTTAACTACAAAGGCCAGGCAGTGGTGGCATATGCCTTTAATCCTAGCAACTGGGAGGAGTGAGCAAGAAGATCAGGGGTTCAAGGCCACCCTGGACTACACGAGATTGAACCAGTCTAAAAGAGAAACAGACCCAGGCAGTGGTGGCACACACCTTTAATCCCAGCACTAGGGAGGTGGAGACAGGAATAAAAAGTGGGTGGAGACAGGACCATGGGCCCATTCAGTTTGAGGATTCCTAGAGACAGGATGATTCCCCATTCAGTCTGAGGATTTGCAGAGACAGGCCGATCCATTCAGTCTGAGATTTCGTAGAGGAAAGAAGTCTCTGGTGGCTGGCTACTCTGCTTCTCTGATCATCAGCTTTAAACCTAATATCTGACTCAGAGTTTTTATTGTTAACACTAATTAGGATTGCACTTCACTAGGTGGCAGCTTTTGTATGTCACAACACTTATAGGGTGCTCTTCCTCGAAGAGCACTGTTATCTTACAATGGCATTTCCCGTGACACCCATTCATGGAACTAACATTCACTGAGCATTCCATATATGCCAAAGACTAATGCTGATATTTTCTTTGTAGGCCAGACAACTGGGATGTCCACCAGGACTCCAACTGTAATGGCATTTGGGTAAGCAATGATTAAAGTTGAACATTATCTCTTACTTTCTGCCTTCCCCAGTGTGGATTTTCTTGGGCCACATTGGGAAGGTGAGAGTCTAGGGAACTCTTCCTCTGCTACTTGCATGAGGGATAAAGATTTTCCATCACATAGGAAGACCAGCAATGGTGTCAGAACTGAGGCTTCCTCAGAAACAGCCCATTTAAGCCAGGCTGAGGTCGCCCCTGTCTAATTCCTTTTTTCTGTTTGATATGTGATGAATTGGAGTTGATGCTAGCACCCTTACAGCACCCACACAGCTGTTGGGAAAGGCCACGTGATGTTGCCATTTTGTTACGGCCATTTTTGGTTTCTTTCATGAGCCTTGTCAGGTAGCATGGAAATTGCCCTGCGTGCACCACTCACCCTGAAGCTTCTGACTGCTGCCCCAGTTCTCTAGACACAATGGGTTTATAGCTTTCAGGAAGAGAGAAGGGAAGAAAGCAGAAATCCAATCCAGTACTTAACCTGTGGGAAGCAACGGCTGCAGCTTCGTGTGTGACAGTCACCTGACATTTACATGATTTGATGTAATCCTTGTGGAGAACAAAGAAACCAACTTACAAACACAAACTCAAGTACAAAAGTAGACAGTCACTTAGAAACATGAAGGAAATCCTAACAAGTCATCAGAGTCTTGAAAAGTCAGGTCAGTTTCTTTTGTTGTTGTTGTTGTTGTTGTTTTCTTCTAAGCCTGGAGTGCTTGTATAGAAATACTTACATCCTATCAATGACAGCATGGCCTCTCTGCTCTACCAAGAACAGTGGTTCTCAACCTTCCTAATGCTGCAACCCTTTAATATGGTTCCTCATGTCGTGGTGACCCCCATCCGTAAAATTATTTCATTGCTACTTCACAACCATAGTTTTACTATTGTTATGAATCATGCTGTAAATATATGATATGCAGAATATCTGATATGTGACACCCAAGAGGGTCTAGACACAAAACTTGAGAAGAGATGACCTAGAAGGTTCTGGAGCTCCAAGTCACTCCCAGCACCTTCACAGGCCGGAGCTGTGAAAACAAGGAGCCTTAAAGATAAAGCTTCCTGGCTTTGAAGGAAATCATTGCTTCATTTTTCTGCTTAGTCCCTGTTCTCTCTCCAGGACACTAGTGGCTCAGGCTTGCATTAGCAATCCCTGTGGTGTACATTGAGACCTGTGGCTTCCAGTATATAAACAGCGTGACAGATAATTATTGTGCCAACCTCAAACACTACCCTCAGTCACGCTACCTCTTTATGGGACAGATAATCTGCACTAGAGCTTGAAGGTGTAGAGGACCCCAAGGTAGCTCTTTTTGTGGTAAATTCAAGCTTGGTTGTCTTATTTCAGAACAAAGGATTAATATATTGGGGGAATTCTGTCTTTATCCCATGGTCCCCACTGTTTGTGACATGGTATGCCACCTCCTTAAGGAAGTGGACAAGCCAAGACTAAAAGAAATCCACCATGAGCTCAGGTAGCAAAACCTGAAGCTCATCATCACTAACTAGAAAGACACAGTACCTTCGTATCTTCACACCTGTCCCTTTCTGCAGAGGAAAAATGACTCAGAATTACAAAGTCAAAAACAAGGAGCCTGCAGCCATCAAGGCCGCTACTTACTGCACAGTGTTGCCTGGCTCCATTGTTGACTATGATGCAAATAGATGTATGTGAGTTGAGGGTTGGCTCTTGTCATCGGTTAGTTACAGGAGGCTCAAGGGCCAGTAAAGCTGGATGCTTCTGCTTCCTTCAAGACTTCCCACCATGTTTTCATGCACATTGGAGCCTTCAAGACCAGGAACAAGGACTTACTGTTCCCATCATATCTATGGCCACCAAGCACTGCTGTCTTAAAACACGACTAATGTCTCTTCCAAGGGACAGGTGCTGCACTAAGTGTTTGGAGGTTTGACTGTAGTGACTTAGTCACACTCAAGACCAACTGCCCTTCTTGGGTTTCTTAACCCTGGAGTTGTTGACGTTTGAGTTAGACATATCATCATAGAAGCCTTAGGGTATACTGCAGCCTCCTATGCTTCTGTCCACAATGTATCAAGAGTACCCTATTCCACTGGGACAACCACAAGTGTCTCCATGCTTCATCAATGTCCCCTGGATTGAGTGTGGGTTGAAAGGGTGAAATGGATGAAAAGTGGTGTTCCTGAGATGTCTGGACACTTTGATCTCCAGCTCAGAGATCATAGAACACACCCTTGACCTACATCCCCAAGACTCAGTCAGCCCTCAGTTCTCCAAGGAGAGTCATTCCTGTCCCTGCTCCTCTTCCAAATGGTTGCCCCAGATTGCTCTGAAATGAATGGGCCTCATTTCTTTTTATTTTCCTGTTCTATCCTCAATTCCTCTTAAACCCAGCTCATTACATGGAGTATATGTTGGATTAGGAGCCCAAGAGGCTTCAAACGGTTTTATCTATTGATTTGCCTTTGCAAGTTAAATTCAGTTGGGAAGGATTTAGTGTATGTGTCTCATAAATTTAAAATCACACTGCTAATCTCTTCATTTCTCTTTTAAAGGGTATTGATCCAAAAGATGGCATTCCATATGAGAAGAAATTCTGTGAAGGTATGAACTAAAAGTCAGCGTCTTACTACAGTAGATACTAGTTGAGTCAAAGTAAAGAGGAAAAAAAATCATCTTTGTGAGGCAGAGCCTGAGGTTAGCAGTTACTTTACAGGGTCCATTTAGATGGGTTTTCAAAACTGATCAGAAAAAAGACAAGAAGAAGAGGCAGATCTAGAAGATGCAGAATGTAATTTGTTTAATTGGCTCTTTCACTTGGGGACTAGAAACCTTAATGATAGCATCAGGGAAGACTGCAGGGCAAATAACAGAGTAATCAGAAGCTGGGACTTTTCCAAATAACGACAGAGGAAGTAATATCTAATCATTTGCATGTCCTTTTCAACATACATTAAGCTTGGCCACACTGTACTGAGGAGACAGTCTCTAATGGTGAATATCTGAATGACTTAAGAGAAAAGCCAAGCTTCAGCCTGCAGATGCTTCCAGAAATAACTAAGCAAAAGCTTCCTACTCTAAAAGCACAAAATGCCTGGGCATCTGAGCCACCAGTGCTGAAAACCGACTCCGGGGGTAAACCAAAATTACGACACTGTCCCTGTTTTGTTACTCAATGTTTCTCTGCTCCCCAGAAGATGGTTTTAGTCATGCACTCATTCAACAGCTGTTTCCTGAATAACCGCTCTAATTATCCCAAAGGCGACCTTTTATACTTGAAAAGGTCAACCTAAAGCCTAGTTTGCAAGTTCTCAGAGGGGAAAAATGGAGGATAAGGAATTGAAAAGTCCATTGAAAAGTTATGCAAATTAGAAATATTTGTTGAGTGACAGAAAGAACAAATAAGTTTATAACCAAGCCTGGTGGCACAGGCCTGTAATCTCATATAATCATATGTTGAGGCAAGAGATTAAATGTTCAGGTCCTGTTTTGGCTTCAGGGTGATTTCAGGCTGGCCTGAGCAAGTTAGTGAGATCCTATCTCAAAATCAGATGTAAAAAGATGGTTAGAGATATAGCATAGTGATAGAGTATTTGCTTAGCATGTACTGGGTCCTAAGTTCGATCCTCAATACTACAATAAGAAAAAGAAGAGCGAAGACTGTGAATAACTCTGGAGTTTGGGGAGCAGCTCCATGCTAAAACATGTTTAGTATGCATGAGGCCTAATGTTCAGTTCCAGAACTGTAGTAAAATAACAACAATAGCTGCAGATTTAGACGAAACTCTAAGCCTTCTGGGCTAGTGAGCTGAGGAAGGAAGACCCCTGAATCTCCACATCCCACCACATTGCCCTCTTAGATGTCCTAGACCCTTTTCTTCTCCATTCTTGTGGCCCAGCAGCAGCTTCCAGAGAAGCCAAGGCTAGGGAACCACTATAATAAGGCTGGGCCATCCTCTGGCTCACTCCAAGGGCTTGGGGATGGAGGAAGGAGACTTCTCTGACTCTAGAGGGATCATTTGATTTTTCTAGGCCCTTAAGTAGCTAGAGGGTGTACCCACCAGTAAGTGATTTGTGTAGATGTGTCTCTGAATCTGATTAAGTGACTCTTACATCCAGACATGCAGGCTGCACAGAGACCTTTCTATCTCCTTCTCTCTGTTAATCAGCCAGAATTGTCCATCTAGTGCCTTTGTGTATGTGGATTTAAGGACTTTAAAGAAACCATCACATCTTTAAACTATCAAAATTGCTCCATGAGGTCATTAACTCTTGAAGAGAATCAGTGCATTCTCTAAGAAAGCCATTTCCAGAACCAAAATTTAGGACATATTTCTGAACTCAGATCAAGTCTAATTTTTGTGTTCATCCATCATTCACTCTGGATGTTGTACAGCAGCTGCTTTTACGCTGAGCCAGGAAGCACACCTGCGTTTGTGCAGCTCAGCTAGCAGTTCCAGCGGCTGAGACATTTCATTCGGCTCCTAAACGCTCCCCTCACACTCTCCAACACACGAAAAGTGGCAATGTATCACTGTTAGGCTGTACTGTTCATTGGATGCACACCAGGCTATCTGCTGGAATAGCCACTCACTCTGGAGGCTGCCCACTGCTTGAGTACATAAATAATGTAAATAAATTGTGCTTCCTAGGTTCACAGCCCAGGGGAATCATTTTGCTGGGCGACTCAGCTGGGGCTCATTTTCACATCCCTCCTGACTGGCTGACAGCTTCACAGATGTCTTCGGTAAGTAATTGGGGCAGTCCTCATTCCGGATGTGCTGGCCTTTGCTTTTGTTCCCTGTGCTCTTAATGGGAAGCCAACTCCAAACAGGTGCAAATTTCCCTTTGCTAGGGACATGCACTGTCATTTCCCTCGAAGGCAAACGCGGGCAAAGGTTTCTCCTCCTCACCTTCCTAGCCTCATCTCACCTCCTGTCAAAAAGGCAAAGATGGCAGTTGAGAGTCAAGACAGCGGCTGGTATGCAGAAGGAACAGTCACGTGCTGGCTTCTCCTGGAAGTCAGGAGCAGGGAGAGTGTTTCCAGCCTGGATGCTGTCTATAAGCATGCTGAGGCTGGGCAGAGCAGACTGCTGTGCCCTTGAGAGCTACTCCTGTGCTTCATGGGGGAACGGCAGGGGACAGAGAAACTGCCCCTCCCCCTACACACACACACACACACACACACACACACACATACACTTCTGAAAAACAGAATGATCCTGTAAAGGGTTTTTCAGTGAAGGAAATAACAAAGCCAGCCATCATAAATGAGAGACTCACAGAAAACAGCAAAGGAGGAAGACACCAATAGTCACTGACCCGATCAAACACAGGCATTGTGAGAGGGGTTTCCATGTGTTAGATGATCAGATCATGAATATAGGCAGTCACCCATATCTGCAGGTTCCATACCCACAGAATCAACTCACTGCAGATGGAAGCTGCGCTGACGGCATTAGTGACAGACGTGTGTCAGCTTTCGTGGACCTCTGCAGATCTGTGTCTGTGAGACCTGCCATAGGTTGAGGACCTTAGAACAGGACTGATGACAGTCTAATGCTGCAGACAATTTTTTCTTAGTTTCAGTGTATTTTTTTATATGAATGAAACAAAGAAAGCAATGATCCAAGGAAGGTTGTTTGAGTTAGGAAAAACGTGATCAGAAAAACATGTAAATAAACGCCAATAAGCACCTACTAAATATTAACAGAGCAGCCCCTTCCCAGAACTTTCTCAGGACACACCAATTTAAACATAATTGTCTGACACGCAGTATAGCTTATATCTGGGAAAGCAAAAAAACAAGGCAGAAGGCCATATCCAGATTCAGGGTACAATAGGATAGCGTTCAGCATATCCTTTCACCAGATTGGGTTCTATAGCTGTCTTCCAACATCCAACAAGAATAAACATGTCTTATAAATTGAATGTAAATGTTTAACACAGGAGGCATGAAATCACATCCAAGAACAATCCAGGGAACAAAATGAACATGAGGTAAAAGGCCCTCTGCCTTTTTTCCTGGAACCTCTCTCTCAGGTCCCCAAGACATCATTCACCATGTGTCATTCTTTTGACTGTGTTTTAACAGACATGTAAAGACTTTTTCTCGTCATTATTCCTTAAACAATACAGCACACTGCCTGATGACGTGGCACTCCTATTGTATTTGGCATTATAAGTAGTCCAGGGGTATTTAAAAGTATCTGGAAGATGTGTATTGGTCATATGTAAATGCCATTCCATTTTATACAAGAGACTCGAGCATCTATAAAATTTGGTATTCAGAGGGCCTCTGGAACCATCCCCCCCAAATCCTAAGGGACTACAGTATGTGGTAAAAGGGGGTGACAACTGTGTGTTCTCCAGTTCTCACCTGCCGGGTTATCACAAGAGCCATTTTCTTCCCCAGCTGAACTGTGCAAAAACCTAGGGTTTATGTGACAAAGGGTGAGAGTGAGAGAACAGGGCAGGGCATCTGAATGGCACACACCCAAACAAAGGGTGCTGTGCCATCTGCAGCTTCAGCTTCCTAAGGTGAGAGCTGCCACTCAAGGATGTGGAGGATGTGCCAACACCTGTACCAGAATCATCTACATGACCGTCAAGGCCAGTACTAAGTAATTAAAATGCAAAATAGAGATGTGTGTGGTAGTACATGCCTATAGTCTAATCCGTTAGAGAGAGCATCAGTAATTAAAGACTAGCCTTATCGACATATTGAGTTTGAAGTCGAACTGGGCTACATGAAACATGTTTTTAAGAGTTTCATTAAAGATGCTGTGCTGGCTAGTTTTATGTCAACATGAGCTAGAATCATTTGGGAAGAAGGAACCTCATTCTAGAAAATGCTCACATCAGATTTGCTATAGGAAAGTCTGTAGAGCATTTCCTTGACAGATGATTGATGTGGGAGGGCCCAGCTCATTGTGGGCAGTGCCATTCCTGAGCAAATGGTTCTGGGTGGCATAAGAAAGCAGGGTGAGCAAGCTATGGGAAGCAAGTCAGTAAGCAGCACTCTTCCATGGCCTCTGCATCAGCTCCTGCCTCCAGGATCCTGCCTTGAATTCCTGCCTTTGACTTCCCTAAATGACGGACTATAATCTGTAAGGTGAAATAAACCCTTTTCTTCCCAGCTCGATTTTGGCTATGGTGTTTTATCATAACAATAGAAACCCTACTAAGACAAAAATTGGTACCAGCTCATGGAGTATTGCTTTGACAGACCTGACTATGGGCTTTTGAGAAGATTATGGAAGAACTTTAGGCTAGAAAAGCCATTGCGCAGTCAGAGCTTAATGAGCTATAGTGAAAACTTAAAAGACAAATGCTGGGAGCTTGGAAAATAAAGGTGTTGAGAAAAATGTAGACGATGGAGACATGGCTTGTGGCAATTCAGAGGAAAGTCTGAAAGTCTCTTAAAAGACTTGTGGTGGTTTAAATGAGCACTTCTAGGCTCATATATTAGCTGGCTAGGTGAACTATTTGGAAGGATTAGGAGGTGTGATCTTGTTGGAGTATGTGTTTCCTTGGTGGAGGAGGTATGTTGATGGGGTAGGCTTTGAAGATTTAAAAGCCCATATACCCCCTTCCCATGGCTGCTGCCTGTGGATCAGGATGTAGCTCTCCACTACTTCTCCAGCACCATACCTGCCTACCTGCCTGCATGCTACCATGCTCCTCACTATGATAATAATAGACTAACCCTCTGAACTGTAAGCCACTCCCCAATTAAATGCCTTCTTTTATAAGAGTTGTCTAGCCAGGCAGTGGTGGCACATGCCTTTAATCCCAGCACTTGGGAGGCAGAGCCAGGTGGATCTCTGTGAGTTTGAGGCCAGTCTGGTCTACAGAGCAAGATCCAGGATAGGCACCAAAACTACACAGAGAAACCCTGTCTCAAAAAAAAAAAAAAAAAAAAAAAAAAAAAAAAGAGTTGCCTAGGTCTTGGTCATGGTTTCTCCTCACAGCAATAGAACAATGACAAAGACAAGACTCTATCAGGCCTTTCAATATTTTTAATTAAGTATCTGTGATGTTTGATCATCTAAAGAGTTGGCTGTAATAAGCAAGAGACCAGCACCACTGAAGTAAAACATTTGCTTCACTGGAACAATTGATGCTGGTGAGCTGAAGCTGAGAAATTATCTGTGATTAAGAAGAGTACGGCATCATTGAGGATCATAAATCTGCAAGTATTTCCTCAAGATCAGCACATTGAAACTACAATCCAGAAGGGACCAAGGCTGCATCCCATGCTGGCTGCTGCACTTGATTGTATAAGAGTTACCCAAGTGGTGCTTGTTTTGAAGACATGAAGGAGTGATAGAGATCAGTTGAGGCTTAGCACTATGCGGCAGGGCTGGAGTCTATGAAAAGAGACTGGGAGAGGATATTGTTAGAGATACAGCCACAGTTGCAGTAGGAGGCCCAAAACTAAAGAGATCATAGGGAAAAGTTAAGACATGGCACCATGTTACGGAGTCTGGGTCCCTGAAGAAAACCCAGAAAGGCTATTGATTAAAATGCAGCCAAGTTGCAGCAGGAGATGCCAGTACCATGGGACAACTACCAAGGAGAGCAGCAGCCAACTTACAGAGACAGCCTGGACATATAAGACAAGCTGTGTGTGCTTCAGATGGCAGGCTTGATAAGAAACAACTACTCAGGCCCTTTGGAGCCTAGAAGGATCATGAGTAAGCTCCAGATGTCAAGCACTGAACTTTTTATGCTGTTGAACTTGGTTTTGCTTTGAGTTGATTATAACTATTTCCTGGTTTTTCCCTCTTGGAATAAGAAAGTATTTAACTTGGTTTTTGTTTTTTGTTTTGTTTTGGTTTTGGTTTTGTTGTGTGGACCCATAGTTAAGAGACTTTGGACATTTTGGAAAGACTTTGGATAATTAAAGAGATGGGACTTTTAAAGTTTTTAAAATTTTAAGACTAGGACTTTTAAAAGTTAGGATGCTTTATACTGTGATATTAATAGTAACATACCATCTTGGGGACAAATAAAAAAGGAAAGTTTCTAGATGAAAGGTGATGTGTTTGTGTGTCAAGTTAAAGGGGATCAATTGTGCTGGCTAGTTTTATGTCAACTTGCTACAAGTTAGAGTCATCGGGGAGAAGAAAACTCAACTGAGAAAACGCCCCACTAGATCAGCCTGCAGACAAATCTGTAAGGCTTTTTCCTTGGTTGATGATTGATACCGGAGGGTCCAGCTCACTGTGGTTAGTGTCACCCCTGAGCTAATGTTCCTTAGCAGTGGTTTTCAACACTCCTAATTCTACAACCCTTTAATACAGTTCCTCACGTTGTGGTAACCCCAACCATAAAATTATTCATTCCTACTTCATAATTGTAATTTTGCTACTAGTTTAAATTGTAATGTAAATATCTGATATACAGGATGTAGCAGTTTGAACGTAATTGCTCCCATTAGCTCATAGGGAGTGGTACTATTAGGAGGTATGGTTTTATTGGAGTAGGTATGACCTTGTTAGAGGAAGTGTGTCACTGTAAAGGCAGGCTTTGAGGTCTCATATATGCTCAAACCACACCCAGTGTCTCAGACCACTTCCTGTTACATGTGAGTCAAGATGTAGGGCTCTCAGATTCTTCTCCAGCATCATGTCTGCCTTCACACCATGTCACACCATTATAATAATGGACTAAACCTCTGAAAATATAAGTTATCCCAATTAAATGTTTTTCCTGTTTAAAAGTTGCTGTGATCACAGTGTCTCTTCACAGCAATAGAAACCCTAACTAAGACACAAAATATCTGATATGGAAAGGGATTGTGACCCACAGATTGAGAAACACTGCCTTAAAGCTCTAAGATAGCAAGTCAAGGAGGCCATGGGAAGCAAGCCAGTAAGCAGTACTTCTCCATGGCACGTGCATCAGCTTGTGCCTTCGGGTTCCTGCTCTGTTAGAGTTTCTACCCAGACTTCCCTCAAGGATGGACTGTGATGTGGAATTGTAAGCTGGAGTAAACACTTTTCCTATTCGAGGTGCTTTTTACCACAAGAAGAGAAACTCTAAGACAGATGCTAAAATGTACAGCTCTTTCCTTTTCATTTTCTTTGGCGTCTTCTCTTTGACATAGTGATTTTAATTCGTCATCTAACATTTTAACCAATTTTAAATCTTAAATTGCCAGCGTAGATATTCTGTTCATCTCTATGTTATACAATGCCATTTTTACATACAATAAAAAGGACATTAAACTCATGGGTGAAACTACCAAAATTCCAGTTATTTAACAACTCATCAGTGGAAGTTGCTTTGAGCTGCTCAGAGCAGAGAAATTAAAGTCAGACTCAGGAAGGCTGGAAGGATGTTCAGATGACTCCCCAGAGCAGAGCTACCAGACCAAACGCTTCCTCGGACAGAAGGTACCCAGGGCAAGTGCAGGCTCATCACCTCTGTGGGTCACAACCTGAGACAGTCAGGCCAAAAGTTTCCTGTAGAGTACCTAGTACTCTCAAAATTTCAATTCAGCCAGGTACTTCCCTGGTTCAGGATTTGCTATCCCAGCAGCCTACAGTAAACAGCTGACTCCCAAGGGTCTTCACACTCTTGCACTGATAAGTGCTGGGTTAGATGGAATTGGCTGTCCCTGCCTGCCAGATGCTAGCACCACCAGCCAGAACTGCCACCGTGCCAGACTCAAACTCTTACCTCTCTTGTACCTGGTTTCTCACAAGGGCCAGGGGGCAGCATCAGAAACTTCTCGTAGTTTATACCACCTGGTCACCACTCAGTTGGAGGACACAGCACCTGCAGAGGAAAGAGTCGTCGGACTGGGAGAATGAGTGGCCACAATCCTTGGGAGGTGGCAGAAGACAGAATCCAGTATAGGCTTAGTTTCCAGGTACCTTCTTGATACACATTTCCTTAACCCTTTCATGCAAATAGATGACTCATAAGCTAGGTAGGGCAGCCGAGCATCAAACCAGGTCAGGGTCTTTCTGAGCACAGGGCTCAGAGGCGCTTTTGTAGCCATGAAGCACTGTATGTACCTGGCCCAGAGCACCACAGGTAGCACGTCGTAGTTGTCTCTTTGGGGTGGAACTTGGCTCAAGCAATGCAATAAGAAATGTGAGGTACATTGACCTAACAGGTCATGACAAGAGCCATCCTGTCCATTATAGCAGGAGGTGACATGTTTGCTCATGGATAGGGGACCTGGGCAGAGTGGAAGCCCTTGTCATGTAACTGTCTCTGGATGAGGTTCTTCTGTCTCCTGGAAAACGAAAACTAATTCTAAGAAATCAAACTTTAGAAATTAAACATTTTCCCTCATCGCTTCTCCCCCAAATTAAGTAGATTAAACACTAACCCAAATTAACCCAAGCACTTTCAAATTGAATACCTCCCAAGTCCCTTTGAAAAGCTGAGTAACAAGGAGGCACATCTGAATACACAAAATGCTTGGGTAAAAAAAAAGTGCTCCAGGAGTGCCGGAGCGATGGCTAAGTGGTTCAAAGCACTGCTTCTCTTGCAGAGGCTCTGGATTCAGTTCTCAGCAGTCACATGTGCTTCACAACCATCTGTAACTCCAGTTCCAGAAAATGTGACACTTCCTTCTGACCTCCTCAAGCACCAGGCACACATGTGGTGTACACACACACACCACACACACACACACACACACACACACACACACACACACACAGAGGTAAAACATTCCTACACATAAAATAAAGAAATCTAAACAAAAAAATTAAGTCCTCTTTTGAAAATGGCTAGAGGAAAGAAAGTGAGTGGATAAAACAGTAAATTCCAAGTCTTGACAATAATTGGCCGGAG
This sequence comes from Peromyscus leucopus, assembly GCF_004664715.2. Lineage (NCBI taxonomy): Eukaryota > Metazoa > Chordata > Mammalia > Rodentia > Cricetidae > Peromyscus > Peromyscus leucopus. Next base: position 42,616,745 of record NC_051067.1, read on the forward strand.
ATGGTAAAAATGGCGATGGAGGATGGAGGAAGGCCACTCTTAACCACAGGGACAACTGGAGTACCAATGCAGACCAGCAAGCTGGAATGCACCCAAAGCAGCATGTCCAAACAAGCCAGCTGACTTGGGAAACTGCTCCTCTCAGGACAAATTAAGCACTGGAGATGAAAGGCAAGCCAGATGGTCCTGGGTGTTGAATATGAAACCCAGAAAGAGAAAAGACAGCAGAGAGGAAGCTGTGACTCAACAATAACAATAAAAGCCCTGGTCTTCAGTCAAGATTCCTACTGAGGTCAAAGTAGAAGACAAACTTCTTCCTCAATGTCCTGCTTTTCTTTTATTTCACAAGGATCATGTAAAATATCTCGCAGATGTTCTCTTCAAAAGATGAGGGAGAAAAGAAAAAAAAAGCAGGTATACTGTAGGAACAATCCATTTGACTTCAGATTTCAGTCTCAATACTAAATTTCAAAGCACAGCAAAGTCACCTCCACAGTGCTTTGGGAGGAGAGAATATGTATCCAAAACACTCTGTAAGCTATTATTCTCATACAAAGCTGTGGAACTCTATTCACAGTCACCCAGATTTAGAAAACATATCAAACACACACCATTGGTGGTGGGGGTGTTTTAAGAAGTACACCAATCTTTTTATCATGGTTCTAAAAGAACCAAAGAAAATTCTAAACATAATTCCATACATTTTTAATGTTTGTAATAACAAAAATGTAAAATTAAAAGACATGGGCTGAGGAGATGGCTTAGTATATAAAATGGATATACAAATAAGAGGGACTGAGTTAGCATAACCCCAAATAAAAGGCCAGGTGTGATCACAAAGCTGTAACCCCAGCTCTGGGGACAGAGACAGGTAGATGCTGGGAGCTACCTGACCAGCAATCAATGAGACTGAAGCAATCATAAGAGGTCTCCCAACAAAGAAAAGTCCAGCAGATGGATTCATTATGGAATTCTACCATTGAGAAAGCAAACCCAGTGCTTCTCAAACTGTCCACAAAACAGAAAGGGAAGACACTGCCAACCCCACACTATAAAGACAGATGATCCCAATATCAAGTAAACCAATCCTCCTCATAACTACAGATACAAAAAATCCCAATAAAAATTTTGCAAATCAAATTTAAAAACACACGAACAAGATCATATACTTTTTCATCCCAAACACGAAAGATGGTTCAAAACAAGCAATCAAGAAATTTAATTCAGCCAGCTAACAGACGGAAGGGCAGAAACTGCATGATAATCTCAATTTGGGGAATAAACAAACAGCCATTAGTAACCAACCCTTCCTGATAAAAACCGTGAAGAATACAGAAATAGAACACATCTCAGCATAACAAAACCTACACCTGACAAACATACAGCCAACATTATTCTAAATGGGGAAAACATCAAAGCATTTCCTCTTATCTAGATTGAAACAATGGTGCCTCTTCTCTCTTCTCTTATTCAATAAAGTGCTCCAAATCTGATCTAGAGGAAGAAGACAATTTAAAGAAATAAAACCCTACAAATCGGAAAGAGGAAAGTCAAATTATCCCTATTTCTTGATGAGATGATCCTATAGTTTTAAAGACCCTGAACACTTCACCAGGAAACTCAAATGTAATAAACATTTTCAGCAAAGTAACAGGTTTCAAAATCAACATACAGAAAATCTGTAGCTTTTCTATATGCCAATATAAATAATCTTTCACCAAGAAAGATATCAAGGGAAATATCTGTTCACAATAGCTTGAGACATACTAAAGTATTTAGGAATAAATGTAGCTGAGGTGAAAGACCTCAACAATGAAAACTTCGACACACCAAAGAAAGGAGTTGAAAACATCTGTAGAAAGACTGAGAAACCTCCCATTTCTATGTATAGGCAGAATTAATATCGTGAAAAGCAACCTACAGATTGGATACATTTCCCATCAAAATCCCAACGACGTTCTTCAAAGGATCAGGGGAAAAACTGTAAAATTTATATGGAAACACAAACAGCATCAATTTTTATCATAAAGAGCCATGCTTTCATAATAATCTCAAATTATATTTCAAAGCCACAGTAATATAAATAGCATGCTACTAGCACAAAGACACACATGCGAACCAGAAGAAGAGATTAGAAAACCTGTGTGGGACCAGCCCTCACCTTTACCTGGGTACTCTTGAGGAGTGAGGGATAAGAGATTTAGATAGAAATATAGAGGGGAGAGAAATAGGTAGAAACCCAGAATAGCCTCAGGATGGTCTGGATCCTTATCCACTAGCCCAACACTTTATTCAAAAGGGCTATTTATAACAATGCCAAAGGGCAAGGCAAAAGACCTCCCCCTTGCCAGATACAACCAAATGCAGACTCTTCCAAACACCTGGCACCCAGGCCCTTGGTCCAATCATTCTCTTATGTGGTTCTGCTAGTAAAACAAGCTCAGATCTCACTAGGAAACCTCTGTGGGCTCCCACAAAAACCCAGAAATAAATGCACACAGTTATAATGACCTAATTTTTGACCAAGCTATCAAGAGCATACACTAGAGAAAAGGCAGCCTCTCTTTAATAAATAGTGCTGGGAAAACTGGATTTCCATGTACAGTAGAACGAAACTAGATCTATTATCTATCATACAATATATTTTTATGATGCCCCTCAACTCCTCCTAAAAAAATTAATTTCAGGCAAGTAGTGGCTGCTGAGAATGGGAGAGATCATCTTCCCTGTGGAAGAACTTCCCAGTCAGTTATCCAATATCAAGTGGTTAGTCATGAAATCATATCTACAAACAAGCACCATTATATGGACTATATTTTTATGAATATAATGTGTATATACACAGACAAACAGAAAGAAAGAGAGGGAGGAAGAGAGGAAGGAAGGAAGGAAGGAAAGAAGAAAAGAGGAGAAATATAGGGATACATAGAGGGAGGGAAAAGAAAGAAAATCATGTAATTACACTTCAATTTTTTAATTAGCAACATCAAACATGTTTTATTATAAAATAATTACACAGATACTTCTTTTAACATTTTTTATTTATTTAAAAAATTATTCATTTTGCCGGGCGGTGGTGGCACACGCCTCTAATCCCAGCACTCGGGAGGCAGAGCCAGGCGGATCTCTGTGAGTTCGAGGCCAGCCTGGGCTACCAAGTGAGTTCCAGGAAAGGCACAAAGCTACACAGAGAAAACCCTGTCTCGAAAAACAAAAAAAACAAAAAATTATTCATTTTACATACCAACCACAGATTCTCCTCTCATTCCTCCTCCTACTCCCCGCCTCCCCAGTTTCCCCCTGACCCTCCCCTCCCCTCCTCCCAAAGGGTAAGGCCTCCCATGGGGAGTCAGCCAAGCCTGGTACATTCAGTTGAGGCACGACCAAGCCCCTCCCCCTGCACCAAGAGTGAGCAAGGCTTCCAGCCATAGATAATGGGCTTCAGAAAGCCAGGTCATGCACCAGGGATAGATCCTGATCCCACTGCCAGGGACGCCTCAATCAGACCAAACTATATAACTGTCTCCCACATGCAGAGGGCCTAGTCTGGTCCCATGCAGGCTCCACAGCTGTCAGTCTAAAGTTCATGAGTTTCTACTACGAACTTTGTTTAGTTGTCTCTGTAGATTTCCCCACCATGATCTTGACCCCCCCACCTTGCTCATATAATCCCTCTTCCCTCTCTTTGACTGGACTCCCAGAGCTGGGCCAGCTGCTTGGCCATGGATCTCTGCATCTGCTTCCATCAGTTACAGGGTGAAGGCTCTATGATGACAGTTAGGGTATTCACTGAACTGATTACCAGGGTGGGCCAGTTTACGTCCTCTCTCCACTCTTGCTAGTAGTCTAATCTGGGGTCATCCTTGTGGGTTCCTGGGAATATCCCTAGAACTAGGTTTTTCCTTACCCCATAATGTCTTTCTCTATCAAGATATCTCTTTCCATTGCTCTCCCACTCTGTCCCCTGCCCCCAGCTCAACCATCCTGTTCCCTCATGCTCTCATCCCCTCTCCCTCTACTGCCTCCCCTCCCCCGCCAACTCATTCCCAGTTTACTCACGGAGATCTCATCTGTTTCCCCTTCCCTCGATGATCCATGCATCCCTCTTAGGATCTTCCTTGTTTCCTAGCTTCTCTGGAGCTGTGGATTGTAGTCTGATTATCCATGTTTGTCTCTCTGAGTTTGGGTTACCTCATTCAGGATGATATTTTTAGTTCCATCCATTTGCCTGTAAATTTCATGATGTCATTTTTTTTTTTTTTTTTTTTTTTTTTTTTTTTTACAGCTGAGCAGTACTCCATTGTGTATATGTACCACATTTTCTTTATCTATTCTTTGGTTGAGGGACATCTAGGTTGTTTCCAGGTTCTGGCTTTTATAAATAATGCTGTTATGAACATAGTTGAGCAAGTGTCCTCATGGTATGATTGAGCATCCTTTGGGTATATGCCCAAGAATGGTACCACTGGGTCTTGAGGTAGATTCCCAATTTTCTGAGAAACCTCCATACTGATTTCCAAAGTGGCTGTACAAGTTTGCACTCCCACCAGCAATGAAGGAGTTTCCCCCTTATTCCACATCCTCTCCAACATAGGCTGTCGTCAGGATTTAAACAGGGAGTGGGGTGGGTGGTAAAGGGGAGAGGATGGGGGAATGAGAACATGAGGGAATGGGATGGTCAAGATGGAGGAGGGATAGAGTGGGAGAGCAATGACAGAGACATCTAGATAGAGGGAGCCATTATGGGGTAAGGGGAAAAGCTAGTGTGACTTGGGCTGTTTGGGGGACCTCTGGCAGTGGGATCAGGATCTATCCCTGGTGCATGAGCTGGCTTTCTGGAGCCCATTATCTATGGTCAGACGCCTTGTTCACCCTTGATGCAGGAGACTTGGTCCTGTCTCAACTGAATGTACCAAACTTTGCTGACTCCCCATGGGAGGCCTTACCCTTTGGAAGGAGGAGATAGGGGTGGGTTGGGAGGAGGAAGGCTGGGGGGGAGTGGGAGGAGGGATGAGAGGGGGATCTGTGGTTGGTATGTAAAACGAAAAAATTTTTAAATAAAAAAGATAAAAAACATAAAAATCAATGTAAAGGTCAAAAATGTTAATATAAGATGTGAAATTTTAAAACTGCTAGGAGAAATCACTTTAAGATATTGACATAGGCAATAACTTTTTTTAATGGGACTCCAACAGCACAGGAAATATCAATCAAGAACTATAAAATGGAATTACATGAAATTAAGAAACTTCTTTATATCAAAGGAAACCATAGAGTGAAGAGACATCCACAGAATGGGGGAAAAAAATCTTTGTAAACTATACATCAGATGGGAGATTAATATCAAAGATAATAAAGAACTAGAAAAATGAGACATCTGAAAAATTTATGCTATCAAATATGGGTTAATGAACCGAATAGACGGAATAGAGGAAATCAAAATGACAGTAAATACTTTTTAAAAGCTCAATATCCTTAGCCATTGAGGGAATGTGAATTTCAAAACTGACTTAAGATTTCATCTCACTGAAAATTTCAAAGAATTGCTTTTTTAAAAGATTCCATCTCTCCCTAGTCAGTGACTATTGTCAAGAGAACAGATTCTGGCAAGGCTGTGGAGAAAGAGGAATCCTTGTTCACAGCTGGTGGGAATATAAACTGATGTAGCTACCATAAAAAATGATTATGGAAGCTCCTCAAGAATCTGAAAAGAGAACTACCATATGAATGAGCTATCTTACTCTTGGGTACATACCTGAAGGATTCCAAGTCAACATACCAAGGAGGTGCCTTCATCTCTGTGTCTATTACTGAGCTATTCACAATATCCAGGAAATATCTTTGAGAAATGACTAGATTAGAAATGACCTGCCATAATGGTATATACTTTTAATATTAGCACTCAAAAAGCAGAGGCAGATATATCTCTTAAGCATTAAAGGTCAGACTGGTCTACACAGAGAGTCTCAGGCCAGGCAGGATTTCACAGAGAGCGCTCACCCATCCAGCTCTCGGGTCTCCAGGCACCTTCCCTGGCCCCGCCTTGTAGGCATGAAAGTTGCCAGAGTCTCAATGGGGGTTGGAACTTCCAGATCCAAGCTGGAATGGCTACCCACTACACATGTCTTTAAAAGGAAGGGGTGGGCAGTTGAGGTGGAACTAACAATGAATGAAAGTAATCAGTATTTACAAATCTTATCAATGTGGTCACAATACTATGGGTAGAAAGACAATGGTGTATTTTCGTATCTTTTTTGTCTTCTGTTTTAAGCTGTTGGTATTTTGGGATTCTTAAAAAGGTCTTCAGGTTAACATTCCTCTGCAAGCTAAAAGTCAGCCCAGCCACTTACATCATGGACCACTTGTTTGTATAGTATACCACTTCATAAGAGTGAAGTAGGACAAGAACAAAAGAGGTATCTTAATTAGTAAATTGATATTGAAAATAAATTTTCATCACCCAGTTATCACAATAGCCACCAAACATTCTAAATTGCCAGTGACTTCAAACAGCCGTGATTTCTTATCACACAACTATGAGTCACCTGTCTAGGTCAGGTTCTGTTGGTTTTAGACCCAAGTTCCGTATTAGACCCTGGTCAGCTCCATATGTGGTTTGTCTTTCATAGGTAGACAGTCTGTCCAGAGCACAGTCTTCTCAAAAGTATGGCAGAATGCAGGAGGCCAGTACACTCTGCACAAGCACACTTACTACATCATGTCCTCCACTGAACTGGAAGTGACCCCACTCACATGACAATAGTCCAGCTCAAAGGAGAAGGAAGTCTATCTGCCTAAAGTGGGAGATGGAAAGGAGTAAGGATTTGCTTTGTTGCTTTTATGAATTACACATGTTGAGTTGAGCTGCCATGGAGAGCACAGACCACTCTTCCTGGTTTTATTCTCAGCAGCCATCTGTAACTCCAGTTCCAAGGGATTTGATGCCTTCTTCTGGTCTCTGAGGGCTTGGAACACAGGTGATGCACAGACATACAAGCAAGAAAAACACATACATACATAAAAAATTAAAATGAGTGAAGACTAGTTTTTTTGAAAAATTATGAATGTCAAATATGTATTGAGTGAAAACATAAAAATACAGAAATTATTAAGAACTTGCTTAAAAAAAAAACCTCCTTTATTCTGCCAGCTAGAGAAAATTATCCTAACATTTAAATATCAAAACTGTTTTTCAAATATTTTTAAATGTTGTAACAGGAAAGAAGACACAGTGATAATAGACTAATTTTGTGAAACCATCTATCACCCCACATGTTGGACTGTTCTCGGTACTTCTCCCCTCCTTTCCCCTGCACCATCACGATACATATATCTGCATCTATGCATATGTATGTGTTTAGTCACTGGAAATTTCCAGTTTGTCAGTTAGCACTCAGTGTTGCCCTTATCTATGTTTCTATTTAGTCTGTAGCTGATTGGCTTTATTGATGCTCCACAATGCCCTTTTCAGTGAACATGCTGTAATGTACCAAACCATTGACCCATAACTGGATGTTGAGCTGCTTCGTGCTTTTGGACTATAATGAATTATGCTCCCCGTAAAAGCACTTCCTATCTGAAAGAATTTTTATGTACAGAATTTCATCATTTATAAAAGGAGTCAGCCTAGGTATGAAAATTATGTCCAGTTGATATACATGAGGTATGTTGAGCTCAGTGGTCTTAGGTTTCTGTTGTTTGGCTTTTAGTGATTGTGGCATGTGTTAACAGTATAAACTACACCTCAAGCGGTATTTCTAGAGTCATGCTAGGCAGACCAAGCCTCAGAGCACTGTCTGTGCATTGATTAAATCAACAAGCGCTATCGTTGAGCCCCCTGTGCCCTAGGCCCTGTGATGGAAGGAAGCAGATCCTCTCTGAGCTTGCTTACTCATAAGAAAAAGCACACTAGCAATGGCAACTCCAGGCAGTCCATGCTGAGAAGTGCACCTGCCCCCACCATGAAGGGAAGGCTTACTGGAGGAAGAAACCCACCTTTTAAATGGAAGGAGGCTCACAGAACTAGGAAGAAGAGTCTCAATGGTGGAAAGACCACACAGACAAAGGCTTTGAAGTAGGAAGTTTGATGAAGTTTAATTGAAGCTCACAAAACACAGGGAGGAAAACCAAGAGTAGCTAGAAAGGTGTGTGGGAGGTGGGTCTTCAGGGGCCTGAAAGCTACATTGAGGAATGCATAGTTCATCCAGAGCTCTTAAAGTTGAGAAATGCACTCATCAGATTTGAATTGCAGAAAATTCTTTGTGATTTCAGTTGTTAGGGCAGATTAGTTTGGATGTAAACTCAAGCAAGGTAAACTTGGCCTAGGAGGCTGTTAGACTTGTAACAAAGTATCTTAAACTGGAAAGTAAGAAATAAAAAAGCAGACCACTCTGATGCCATCTAGAATCAGAACAGGCATGCATCCTGACCACTGCTAAAGAGATCACTATGTTAATCAGTTTCCATCACTGTAACAAAATACCTGAAATAATTAACTTTTAAAGAGAAAAGGGGTTGGTTAGTTTTGGAACTTTCCGTTCAAGATTGATTAGCCTATTGTATCAAGACTTCTGAGACAGCACAATGAGAGCATGTCACAGAGCAACAATCTACTCCATGACCAGGAAGCAAGTAGTCAAAGGCTCTCATTGTCCCCTCCAGGGGCATACTATCAGTGACCTGGGGACTGCTTGTTAGTCCCTCTTATCCAAGATCTACTACATCCCAACAGCAATCAGTTGAGCACCCAGCATTTAACATATAGGCCTTTAGGGAACTTACACATACATGTGTGGTGTCTTCAGCAATAGGAGCCATCCCTTGACCCCCTAAGAGGCAACCGAAGGCCACATTAATAGTCATCAATAGTTTATATTGCTTAGGGAATCATGTGGACTGCCCTGACCAATCGTTTGAATGGAGTTTTCTCATGCCCAGTACTGGGGGTTTCATTAGTCTATGGCTCTTGTGGAGAGCATTGTCAACCCAAGTGGTGTAATTCCTTTTATATAGATATAGATGATACAGATATAGATAGGTACTCATTCTTATAGATATTATGCATAATTTTAGGTCAATATAAAATAATATGATTCCTTGAGGCTTTATCAAACAACCTTGCGTTACCTGACTTTTGTCCCTCCTTCTCTTGAAACCATATACACACAAACAACAAAAAAAAATGACTCAGCCAGTTGTATTTGTTTGTGCATACATATACAAACATATATATGTCTATGTAACATTAATAATCAAAGATGAGAGGCTATCAACTTGAAAGTGGGGAAGGGAAGTGGGAGGGCCCTCGAGGGGAAAAAAGGAGGGGGGAAAATTGATGTAATTATATTTCAATTAAATATATATTTAAAATTAATAATGTATTTGAAAAATGTTGACAATTATATAAAAGTCTAGGTAAAAAAAATTAATATTTTGTGATAGTACAATTTCTATCACAACTGCTCAGTTTTGCTGTTATATGAAAGCAGCCACAGACAATATGTAAGTTAATTAATGTGGCTGTGATCCAGTAAAATGTATTTCCAAACCAGGAAGTTGGCAGGATCTAGCCCATGGACCAAAATGTCCTGTCCAATAATAACTTCCTATAAGAGGAATTGGTGAGCACATGTTTAGGGCTATAAGAAAGCAAGCCATTCTCTCCCTTGTGGGAGCACCCAGCATGCCTTGCCTTTGTTTTCCAGTACAACAGAAAATATCCTGTCCCCGTCTCTACACTGGAAAGAAAGTATCCACTATGGGCTTTCCTGCAGAATCTTCTCTACCCTGACCTGCCACCCTCTAGTTAGGCAGCTCACACCCCAGAGGGCCCGATCATGGCAAATTAGGTTAGGAGTGTGTTCATCTGGAAAGATATTTGTAGCTCAGTAACAAGAGAGTGGCAAGAGCCACCTTTATGGTTCTCAGCTTCATTCTTCTGAGGCCCTAGGATGGTTCTGCCCCTTCCCCACTCTGATAAACAGCCTTGGCTTCTCTCCAGCATGTCTAAACCTTGGTGATCAGGTACAAATCAAACTACCTGTCTCAGAAGGAAGACCTCAATTTATAAAGGTTTCAAAGAAAAATAGAGACAATCAAAGAATGTGGATGCTGTTGTTGTAGACTTTGTTTTGTTTTGTTTTTCCTTCAAAGTAAAAACAATCACAGCTTGGGTTGCTGTATCAGAAAAGAAGACAAGGTTGAAAGATTACACAGAGGCCAACAGTAGGCCCCACCCTCCTGCTTGCTCGCCCATCTGCTCAAATGTTATTTTCAAAAGAGGAAATGCTGCCTCTCACTGAACTGGAATTGCATGATGGGTTGGGGAAGACAGGGGAGGAAGAGAAGAGATTCTGAAAAAATCAATTTCTCAAATGTTTGTTTTGCTTGTGAAACTGTTGCTTGTCCTATTATAACATCTTAGCACGACCCCTTACGGCTGTGGTCTATAGGGTGAGGAACACAGACTGAATTTCATGCTGGGTCAAGGACAAAATGAATCCTTAATCTGGCTGCAGAAAATGCATATTCACCCGAGAGCAGGCAGCTCGGTGTTTAAGCCCCGTGTGCTTCATTCCTCTTTGAGATGATTCTGTCTGTCAGCTCAGTGACTCTTTATTAGCCCACAAGCAGCACAGACAGCATCAGGCCTCCTACCTCGCTCCCTCACTCCTCCTGCTTCCCATATTCTGGATTTATCAGGCACTTAAAAAGCTTCCACCATGCATAAAAGCAGATTTTCATGGTGCCCATAAAATATGGAAATTCAATCTGAGTTAACTGCATGTCCACTCCTTAAATATCTGAGCATTTTGAGTACTTTTTAAATTATTTTTTAGAATGAGAAAAGGCTGTTGTGTGATAAAAAAACTGGACAAAATTACATTTCCTGCCTGTCTGACATCTTGCAGGGCAGCAGAAAAAAAGATGCTAAATGGTGAGAAGTAATTCTTCAATTCTGGTTACCACTCATTTATTCTGGCAGAGAAAGACAATTGTGTTAGCCACGGTGAGTTCCTTTTTCTAGCAGCCATCAGATCACAAGATAAACAGCATTCTTCTGCTCCCTTGCCCTATTCTTGAGTATGGGTGACATGGCCTATTCTTGACTTCTATGCCATTCTCACTGTGCTCAGAATGAGCACGTCGGTGGATCTTTTCCTTCCAGTATGGGTGCAAATCTAGACTCACCATTTCAGCCCCTACTGCCTTCTGTGAGAATTAAAATGCCAGGTATCCATGGTTATGAAAATCTTCAAGATGGAATTATTTTAAGTCCTGTCTTAGTTAGGGTTTCTACTCCTATGAAGAGACACCATGACTATGGTAACTCTTATAAAAGAAAATATTTAATTGGGATGGCTTACAGTTCAGAGGTTCAGTCCATTATCATCATGGTGGGACATAGCAGCATGCAGGTAGTCATGATGCTGGAGAAGTAGCTGAGAGTCCTACATGTTGCAGGCAACAGGAAGTGGTCTTAGTGTCACACTGAGGAAAGCTTGAGCAAAAGAGACCTCAAAGCCCACCCCCACAGTGGCGCACTTCCTCCAACAAGGCCATGCCTACTTCAACAAGGCCACACCTCCTAATGGTGCCACTCCCTTTAGGAGCCATTTTCTTTCAAACCACCATAAGCCCCATACCTCTGAAAAGCATTTGTAAGTATTTTGCCCACATGCCTGCTCTCCCAACCAGTAGGTGGTGATTTTCAACTGAGTGAGCTACTAGGACTAGAGAACAATTACTTGGCTCCACTCAGTTCCAAATCAACCACTAAATGGATCTCATTTAATTTCTCCTGGAAAACTCTAAGGATCTCATATCCATTGGGACATAGAAAGAGATTGGAGAGATGGCTCTGTAGTTAAGAGCACTGGCTGGCTGCTCTTCCAGGGTTCAGTTTTCACCACCCACATGACAGCTCACAGCTGTCTGTAACTCCAGTTGCAGGAGATCTGACACCCTCACACAGACATACATGCAGGCAAAACACCATTGCACATTAAATAAATAAATAAATAAATAAATAAATAAATAAATAAATTAAAGTAATCGAAATGATTTGGTATTTGAAGAAATGTTTGGCCTTCTTAACCTTCAGGGAAATGAAAGTTAATACTGCTTTTGGATTTCATCTCATCAAAATCAGAATGGCTATCATCAAGAGAACCTATGCCAAGTGCTGCCAAGGATGAGGATAAAAAGTAAGCTGATGCACTTTGGCAGGACAGTAAACTGGTACAGACACTGTGAAAGTTGATGTGGAGGTTACCCCAACAATGACTAGAACTACAATATAGTGGCTGTGTGACTATACCATTATTGTCTCTGCCTCCTGAGTGCTGGAATTATAAGCTCATGCCACCATACCTGGTGTGAGTCTTGATGATTAAATAATTCCCCCAAAGCCTTCATCTAAAATTGTTGGCATTAGGTATCAGGTTTTAAATATGAATTTGGAAGGGATATCAAAATTCATATAATAATAAATGTAAAAATGAGATAATATATAACTCAGTGATATGTGTTTATATTATTATTATAGTTGCAAATTTATTTTCCCAGCTAGATTTTTAAGCTCCCTTAGGTGTCTTTTTCACTCCTAGAGTCCCAGTCATTTCTCCTTATCTATTTTTCTCTAATCTTTAATAATGAAGTAATGGGCACATGTCTTCCCAGCTACAGGCTGTACTCAGTTTCTACTGTAGCCTAGTGAGATCTTCTTACTAGGTTATGAACAATGTAGGGAATGGAGTCTGAGAGAGTATTTTTGTACCAAGATCTCTCCATGGACATGTGGCACCACATGGTTTTGGTATGTAGTGTAGATCAGTCTCAAAAAGAAAAAAGGATAGCAATATATCAAATGACCAAAATATCAAGGTTCCACCATGACAAATGGGAGTAATTACCTCATAAAAGTGTAAGATACTCTCTTACCCTTTTTTTGCCAAGTCAGAACCCAGCAATGAGGAGTCAGCTGTGAAACATAGTGAACTCTCACCAAACACAATATGGACTACCATAATCTTGGATATCCTCCAGAATAAATTTCTGTTGTTTATAAGGCACCCAGTCTAAGGTATTTTGTTAAGCAGCTTAGTGGACTAAAATAGGATCTTAAAAGCCACCCGAGAGTTAAAAAGACTGTTGCCACTCACCAGTTGTTTTAAATTAGGCTTCATTTGGACGAAGTCATGTTTGTTCATTTTCATACTGTGTAGGGTTGCATTGCAACCAAACTGAGTAACCACAATGGAGACAAGATGGTCATATGAAGCTTACAATACCTATGATCTGATCTTTCTCAGAAAGGTCTGGCCAACTTTGCCATATTGCTAGCATATTGGGGACAATTAGTTGAGAATACACAAAGCAGATGATAGTGTGGAAGAGGACATGCAAGGGAAGAGAGTGGGAAGTCCAGGTAGGACTCAGGATTTAGTTAACTTCTGCTCCATGAGCAGCAACTGGCCAACAGAAATGGTATAGTAGGAGGAAGATTATATGACAAGGCTTAGCATTATGAAGGGGAAGTGGAGGCTCAGGGGACAGCAGGTGTTTGGGTAGGGTAGGATAAGGGACAGAGAGGGTGCTGGGGAAATGAACAAGGCTATGAGGAATAACAGCAGCACCTACCCATTGAAGAACATTTATCAAACTTGGCCAGTCACCATAGTCATTGGGACCCTTAAAATGTGAAATTCTAGGGCCCCATCATAAGCCTGCCCAGTCAAGAGCTGTACCCTAAAGAAGCTCGCACAAGATTCAGGGCTATGAGCAAGAAGGGGAGGAGGGAAGTGGTGAAAGGCTAATCAAAACTAAGGATGTGTGAGAAGCCCTTATGGAAACCCAGTATTTGATATGCTAATTTAAAAAGATCATTTACAGTAAGCAGTTTGAATGGAGGGACCCTGCCTGGGCAGACAGTGCTTCTTCAGAGGATATGGATCATTAAGTAAAAACATCAATGGCAAGTATTGGCTATCTCCCTACATGGATGCTCCAAAGGCTCCCAAAACAATACATGCTATTGCTATTGCTCACTCTTGCCTGTCATAACTAGATGGTAAGACCTAACTGTGGAAGACACAGTACACTTTGGATACAGGACATAGAAAAATCAACCTGATGTTGACTTGAAAGTTGTCTCCATGCTAGTTAGTTTTCATATTGCCAAAAGGTTCTACAAGGGATGCTAGAGGAAAAAAAGCATCCATGAACTTACTTAACAGTGGCCACTGCATGCTACATCCTGGAAAAATATATCACTGGTATTATAGTGGTATGATTGTTGGGGGATAACTAATCCCTTTATGATAGCATTTGAGGCCTGGTGCACAGGAGAGAAATCATGTTTGATACTATAAACAGGTTCAAAAGTCATTGACTTGGGAAGTCATAGGTTCTAGGGATATGGAGAGGAACCCACTACAGGAACCCACTGTTGTTTTACTGAACAGACATGCCAAGCTGCTTCCTAAATATTTATGTTTGTACTGATGCATTAGTGATGTTCTCAACCTTGGTCAGAAAAGCTTCTTTTTGTAGTGGGAAACAGTCAATGCAGAGAGTCAGGACTGTTCAAAGTTCTAAAAATAAATCACAGTTGAATGCTCAGCCCTAAATAGGGTTACTATACCAACTTCTGTAAGGTTTAGGAAACATCGTGTGAAAGGAAAACAGCATGAACACAAGAGCTGGAGGGTGAGAAAGAGGGCTGTGAAATGCTGTCTTCTGGACACAGTACAGCTGATGAATGAACTCACTGCAGCTATGGTTATCTGCACAAGACCTGGACAAGATCAAGCCAATCAAAAATCCCAGCCTGGGTAGAGAAAGGGTTCATGAGGCTCCACCCCTATCCCAGGAGCTATTGGCAATGGATTGCTGCTGGAGGAGAAGCAGTCATTTTTCTTTACGGGTGTTCCATTCATGGGTTGAAAATGTGCCAGCAAGCAGCACTAATTGGACTCAGTGAGTTTTCAAAAGAAAAGAAAAAGACATTTAAGTGGAGAGGAACATTTTGGGGGCATCCAGAAGGAGTGGAGGAGGGCTAGTGATCAAGATAAATTGTATATATGTATAAAATTGTCAAGTAATAAGTAAAATATTTTTTTAAAATAAGCTCCTACAAGATTCTGGCCCATAAAGGCTTAAAAGAGTAGAAGGAGAAGGGAGGAGCAGGGCCACTGGACGGAGGCTAAGGCAACAACCAAGGTTCATGAAGAGTGTGTGACTTAGTGCATTTTCTACTGTAGGTGATAAAGACCATGGCCAAAAACAACCCAGCCAGGAAAAAGTTTGATTTGCATATCCCAGATCACAGTGCCCTGAGGGAAGCTAATGCAGGAACTCAAGGCAAGACCCTAGAGGCAAGAACTAAAGCAGAATCCTGGAGGAATGCTACTTGCTAGCTTCCTCCGAATAGCTTGCTCAGCCTGCTTTCTTATACCACCCAGGACCACCTGCCCAGTGGTGGCACTACCTCAGTGTGCTGGGCCCTCCCAAATCAATAATTAATCAAGAAAGTGCTCTACAGATTTGCCTACCGGCAATCTGGTAGAAGCATTTTCTCAAATGAGGTTCCTCTTCCCAGGTATGTCTTGGTTTACATTGAACTGTCAAAAACACCAACTTCCACAGTGTGCAGCAGTGCATTGTGACATCACAATAATGTGTTGTGATAAGGTAATAGAAGGAAAGAAGGAAATGAGAGCATTGTTTGTGATCAGTACAGTGAGCAGAGAGAGCCCAGCTCAGGTGGACATGGTTATTAGGTGGACCTAGTAAGATCTCTCAATTCTTACATCTCTAACATGAATGAAAACTTGGACTTCATCTAGCATCAAATTCCATATATTATCTGGGGGATTTGGGAAGGATTTTGATACCCTAGATGATTTAAGTGGAACTGCTTTAGAAATAACCAAACCTGGGACTAGAGAGATGGGTCAGAGGTTAAGAGCACTTGTTCTTCCAGAGGACACCCCTTGGTGGCCCACAACCATCTTTAACTTCAGTTCCAGCATATCTGATGTCCTCTTTTGACCTCTGCTGGCACCAGGCACGCAATCATATACATAAAATAAGCAAACCTGAGACCAAATACATAACCAATCTTTTGCAAAGATCAAAAGATGAAAATTTTATGAAAAACAGTTTTGGTTGTTTTTTTCTGGCCCTTGAAGAATTTATTTTTCTGTTTATGAGAAAAAATTCACTGTCCCCCATAAAAGAACTGATTTCTGGGTTTTTTTGCATAAAAGTAGGACATTTTAAACTCCTGTTTTCTTGTTTTTATGAATCTGGATAGAATTCTTCAATCACCCATAAAAATAAAATGAAAAATGAAATGAAATAAAAACTGGTGGAAGAAATGGAGTTGGGCAAAGTCCAGTTGTACAATGTTCTTACTTAGTATGAAGCAGTTATAGAAATTCATCCTTCACCTCATTAATTGGAGAAATAAAACATAGGGTTAGCATTTAAATGATAAATTGTAGAAAAGGAAAAAAAGACGATTCAAAGATCTGACAAGGTAAAAAAAACAATTACACCAAAAAAATGCAAGATTAAATGCTCCCTGCTATTCTATGTTCTTCATATTTTTCATCTGACTATGTTTTTCCTGCCCTCTTAAGCCATAGGGTCAAAAAGAAGACTCCATCCTTGAAGCCTTAATGGGCACCATGATAGATGACCCACAGTTGAAGTTTTAGTGGACACCATGATAGATGACACAGCTGAAGTTTTAGTGGGCACCATGATAAATGACCCATAGTTGAACTTTCAGTGGGCATCATGATAGATGACCCACAGTTGAAGTTTTAGTGGGCACTGTGATAGATGACCCACAGTTGAAGTTTTGGTGGGCATCATTATAGATGACCCATAGTTGAAGTTTTAGTGGGCACCATGATAGACAACTCACAGTTGAAGTTTTAGTGGGCACCATGATAGATGACACAGTTGATGTTTTAGTGGGCACCATGATAAATGACCCATAGTTGAAGTTTTGGTGGGCACTGTGAAAAATGACCCACAATTAAAGTTTTAGTGGACATCATGGTAGATGACTACAGTTGAAATTTTAGTAGGCACTGTGATAGATGATCCACAGTTGAAGTTTTGGTGGGCATCATGATAGATGACTACAGTTGAAGTTTTAGTGGGCACTGTGATAGATGACCCACAGTTGATGTTTTGGTGGGCACTGTGATAGACAACCCACAGTTGAAGTTTTAGTGAGCACCATGATAGATGACTCATGGTTGAAGTTTTAGTGGACATCATGGTAGATGACTCACGATTGAAGTTTTAGTGGGCACCATAATAGATGACCCATAGTTGAAGTTTTAGTGGGCACCATGATAGACAACCCACAGTTGAAGTTTTAGTGGGCACCATGATAGATGACACAGCTGAAGTTTTAGTGGGCATCATGATAGATGGCCCACAGTTGAAGTTTAGGTGGGCACCATGATAGACAACCCACAGTTGAAGTTGTAGTGGGCATCATGATAGATGACCCATAGTTGAAGTTTTAGTTGGCACCATGATAGATGCAGAGGGGCTGTTGTTATTGGTCTGCTTACCTGTAACATGGTTTAAGCTAATAAATGTGAAGATAGTTTGTTGCACTAGGTTTGCTGGTCTCCTTTACACATAGTACAGTGAGTTTAATCTTGTGGTTTACATCTGGCACTACCAGTGTTTGAACTTCTTTCCCCCTCTCTTCTTTGCACTCTCTTCTAGGCTTATAGGATTCACTGTTTTCTTCTGTTCTAGCCAGTATAACAAAATATCTTACACTGGATAATTCATGCATGAAAGCAGCTTATTATCCGCAATTATGAACACTGAGAAGTCCCAGATGTTTAGTCTCTGCGGAGGGTTTGCTGTCTGTTTCAAAGATGGTGCTCTTAGCTGTCTTCTCAGTTGGTGAAAGGGGACAAAGTGGAATGTGTCAGGTTTTCTTATAAGGGCACTAATTCCATTCACAACTGTAGAGATCTGGTGACTTACTTTCCAAATGCTCCAATTCTTAGCACTCTTGGCATCAGGTGTGAGTTTAACATATGAATTTTTAGGAGGCCACTTAGACCTTAGCATTCACATTAGACATATGCTTACAAGATTCCTTCCCACTGAACCGCCTGTAACACAAACATACTTTCTGCGTGCTGCCACAGTGTCCTGGACTTCCTAATTTTCACTGAACATTTGCAAATCAAACTTCATGTACATTTATCTTTTCTAAATGCTTCTATCAACCAGTAGGTGCCTTAGTAAATATAGTTTTATTAGTAATAAAGTTGTGGCACAGAGAGGTGAAGGAATACCTTAAAGAACGGGAATCTCATCGGCATCCCTATACAATGGATTCCATAAGGCAGCAACTCTGGTGCAATACTTGAGGTGTCCCCCGCGCCCCCCCCCCCGTGTGTGTGTGTGTGTGTGTGTGTGTGTGTGTGTGTGTGTGTAGTGAATCCTAACTCTACAGGGATCTTCCTTCAATCTCATGCATCCTGGAGTATAAAGCATACAAAGCAAACTCACAAAGTCAAACTTCTTTGTTGAAATTTAAACATCAAAATGTTATTTTATGACAACCGTGGTACATAATCTAGCCTGAGATCCCAGGAGAAGGAATTGGGTGATATATTTATTTGCTTTTCTATTCTCAGAACTCCATGTGCCCATCATAGAACTCCACCATGACATGTTCATTGTCACAGTGCTCCTGTCCCCATTGGAAGCCAGAGCAGATTCTGAGCATCTGAACGTGGGGTCTCTTTGCATCTGTTTAGAGCCAAATAATTTTTAGTTTTTATCCCCAAAACACTCATTCTGCACTCTTCATATGATAGATGTAGCCTCCATAAAAAGGAAACAGAGTTGAAAAAAGCGAACTGAGAATCTGTGAACTTTTTCCCCAAAGTTCAGAGACTAACAGACCAACCAAGGTAACTTAAAACTCTTTTCAACAATTAGCACTCCAATTCAGCCAATTTTGATTTCATAAATTTTTGAAACTTGTGAGGACTGTATATACACATATAAGTACTAAGACTGGGCATAGTGAAGATCATCTCTGCTCCAAGCCTTTCTCTCCCTAATTCCATCAAGCTAGGTTCAAATCCAGCCCTATTACTTATCAGCTCTGTTGCCTGGGTATAGCATCCAAACTTCCTTAGTCTTGCTCAGCTGAGCCCTTGTGGGACCTAGACCTTATACCACATAGTACAAGGGATTTTTTTCTGTGAAAAAAGATATAGAAATCCTGTGAGGACCACATCAGCAGCCATAGGATCCAGGGTGGAAAGGGACCTTCCCCACCTGTCTCACTGGGTTAGTGACTGAACATCAATTGACTGCCATTTGGTTGAAGGTGATGTCTCGGTTCCTTTTCAGAAAGGAATATTGAGAAGGGAATATTGGTGGTGTGTGTTCACAAAGTTCTCTTATCTTTTCCTTTTCATTCAGGGAGCAGTAGTGTAACCCAGGCTGGCCTCAAACTTTCAGTTCTCATGCCTGGGTTACAGCTATTCACCAACAGATCCTGCTGAGATCTAGGAGATGGCAGAAAAGGAAGGAGGGAAAGGGAGAGGGAAATTCTTCCTCTACAGTGTTCTGTTAGTAAGTTAAACATTTTGCGCCCGTTTCCTGTCTCTGTACCTGGCATGTAAGAGGACTTCAATGCTAGTTACTTACCCTGTCTGAAAAATGCAAACATCACCCAGAAAACAGCACATTCTAGCACGCTTGCTGATGGGTACCATTTGGTTACAGAATGCATTCGTGTAGCAAAACCTGAAGGAATGGGGCCAGAGCAGGGAAGTGTGCAAGAAAGTCAAGGGAGCTCTTTAAGTTGGATAATTTGATATTTGTATAAGAAAAGACATTTGGGTAGTGACAAGGATGGAGGACTTGAACAGTCAGTTGGCAATATGGTGATGCTCGGGAACTGAAAAGCCTTTAGCAAGAGAAGCTCACATGCACCACCTGCAGCAGGATGAAGGAACTGCAGGCCAGTGAAGTTGGGAAATCTACGATCCCAAGGTCTTTTTGTTTCTGATTCTTCAGCCTTGAGGAACCAACTCAATAGCTACTTCTTTCTTTCTAAACCAACAATTCCTTTTTGTATTCATTAACTGTTCAGTTCCTTGTAATTGATTATAAAATGTCTATTTAACTGATATTTTTCATATCGTTTCTTTTCCTGATAATGGCTACCCATATATACCTTCAAATGACATTATACTGTTTGAAAATAATCAGTTCAGGTCTAAGCCAGTTATGTATGTTAGGAAAGAGAATACTTTACGAAAATTGCCTACAGTCTTGCAGGATGCAGAGGACAAACTGCATGCCTTCAACGAGCTTCCTTTGTCGTTGGAGGACAGACGAAGCCAGATAAAACGTGGTTGATGCTATTGTCCTTTCTCTCACTAACAAAGCTTCAGAGGAACCCAACACCAGCTTGCTGACTTGATGACTTCAGTCATGAATCAGGGGTGATTTGGGTTAGAGACTATGAAGATACACTGTATACATTTATGAAATTGTCAAAGAGCAAGTAAAAATTACTCTTTAAAAACTAGTCATGAATCCAAATTATTGTATTTTTCTTAATGGTTATAAAAATTTAAAAAGAACTGGTTCTTCTCAATATATGAAAACAAACACAAACAATGTTAAATAAAACTGCTACAAAAACTAGTATAAATATGTTAATTACAACATATAAATTCAGTCATGTCATTGGAAAATACAGAGGAAAACATGAAGCAATGTACTAGTCAGCCTGACCCTCTCTGAGTAGTACAAGTTCTTTTAACTGGAAAATTTTCTGGGTAAATATAGTCTTTCCACATTTGTGCACTTAAGATACATTTAGGAGACTTTCAAGAATATGAATGCTCAAGAGGAATAAACAGGAGTTGATGAGGGAAATCTTCATTTGCCTTTCTCCTGCTGGAAATGCCTTTGGTATAATGTTGCATGAATGTGGCTTTTACTGTTTAATATGATTTAAATGTTCTCCTTTTGCTTGGGATTTTCACACATTTGTTATTAATGGCTGTTGCTTTTCATTTTTATCTACCAAGCTAACTAAGGAAGTGGGAGGTGGGGATCTGTGGATGCTGCTGTGGTGCTACTCAAATCATTTCTGTTATCTGACAATAAACTATATTCCTTGAAAAGCCTGGGACAATCCTCTTAGAAAGAGGCGACTCATCCTAAGCACATGCTGTGTCCTGTGTTGGTCTTTCAACTGGCTACCCAGTTCCTCACTGTGTCTTCAGATCTTTCCCAAAGCCCTGCTGAGTCAGACAATACTGGAGCCAAGGAACTGCTAGAACTGTGTCTTCCTTGACAAGCTTCTGCCAGAAACAGTCAGGCTTTGCCAAAATACCACGAGTGAAATCTAAAACATTCCATGAGGGAGACACAGCTCTAAATTACTTTGAAGTTATTCAAACCACCGGGGTTAAATCTGTGCATCTGGTCTGCCCAAGACTTCCAGGGCTACAGCCATGGAATGCAAACTCCCTGGGGTTCCAGCTGCAATTCAGCACCCGCTGCTGTCCAGCACAGCTTAAATGCTAATTAATACAGCTAGCGCCAGAGCAGTTTGGGCTTCCTGTATACTAGCAAGGATTTCAGGAACTACCCCCAGTAAATGAGACCCAGTTCTCCGGAGAAATGAGCTGAAGGAATGCTGGGGGCTTGAAGATCACAACTCTAAAGACATTATCAACTGCCCTTTCCCCACATGTCCTACATATCCCCTCAACATGTCCTCTTTCCCTGTCATGTGACTAGTTGGGGAAAACAGTGAACAGTGGCTGCATAGAGTATGGAGCCATGTGTCAAGGTGCTGTATTCAAATCATAGAGTGTGCTGCCCTTGTAGAGCTAGACATAGATCTGATTCCCGGGGTGAAGTCCTTCCCTTGCTGGTATTTTTCAGAATGACCTTCTCCTCCACTATTATTTTAAGACAGAGTACTAGCCAGTTCAGAGTTCTCGTCTCACTCCTTATTGTAGAAGAAAGAAAAGCCCCACCAGACCCCCAAATCTAGTTCCGTCTGGGTTTCCAAGTCAGTGACCTCTTTAGGGACAGAGAAAAGGGTAAGGGTGGAGGGAGGGGAGGAGTGCATTCCTTCTCTTAACTTTTAACACATCTTATGGAGAACCAGCTCATAAATTCTGCCTACATCTCACAAGCCATTTGCTTACTCATATATCTGCTTAATACAGCTTATGAGTTTTATCCACTCTGTTTGCTTTCCTTGCCTTCTCGAGCAGAATTGAATATTCCCAAATCCTACAGCAAACATGCATTGTAAGCAAAAAGATATAGGGGGGAAGCAAAACAGACAGAGGAAGGCTTTGCCCCACAGTGGTAGAAGAAATAGAAGCCATAACATAGAGTAGCTGAGTCCTAATAGTAGAGGAGTTCAGAGCAGAATGTGTGAGTGGGAAGCACCAAGGTGACAAAATTTCAGTCATGGATCTCTTGCTCCTCTAAGATAATTCTAGTAGCCTCTTTTCAAAGAATCCATTTCTGTTCTCTGAAGGAGGTAACTCCCAATCAGCGCAGCTGTACCTCAGGTAGCCATCCTTCTTCACCATGCCCTTCCTCTTCCAGATCCCTGTGCTGGAAACCACCGTAAGGTAAAGGTCAGGATGGGGGAAAGATGCAAAGCAATACGGGAGGATCATGGCTGCACTTGAACACCTCTTAGTTATGTGGCTAATTTTGACAAGTCAATCGACATAGTAGAGGCTTCTAACCACATCTGTTTAGGTATGCTCCTTCTAGAAATCAGGCTCCTAGAAGGATTTGTGCCAGGAGCCACTTTTAAAATAAATAGTAAGCAGTCATAGCAGAACAGTTTTCTTCCACAAGTTCATTCCAGCCGTAGAACTGTGACTGAAATGACCATTCCTGGAACAACATTCCAGGCCATAGGCACTCAACACTTTGCAATAGTCACAGAGGACATAAGTCCATTTTCTATTGCTAATGATGATAAAGAAGTTTACTTTAGCTTCTGCCTCTGAAGGTTCAAGGTCTAGGGGTTACATGTGGTAACCTCCCCTGGCCAGCAGTGCTGAGGTAGTAGGAAACATATGGTGACTGTGAACACATGTGTGTGTGCCTCCCCTTATAAAGATGACAGCATTCAATCATGGATTTCCACCCTAGTGGCCTTATCTAACCCTAATTATCTCCTCAAAACCCTACCTCTAAACAGTCTAGTTCTGTTTGTTCTATGGATGCCTCCCACTGGGGACTGAATTCTAACAGGAGTTTCAGAGGTTACACACCATATTCACACTACAGCAGGTATACAAATCTTCTGAGATGATAGTGTTAGAACAGATCTTGGGTCCCAAGAAAATGACTACAGAATCCAAAGTATTTTGACAAGAGAAAAGTTTGATTTCCCCCCGAAGGGTGTGTGGCTATGCCAAATCAAGCAGGAAGCACACCCACCCAGCATCGGGCCCACTAGGCTTTTACTCCTAATGCAGAGAAGTCCTGCGCCTCACTGTGAGTGGTCAGAGCGTGGCCTCACACTGTTATGTGATTGGCCAACTCACAGAGGTGCAGCTGATAAGCCAAGAACAGCTTTGGAAAATGGCATGCAACCTTGAGCGTGTGTTTTGATTTCAAAATGTACAGATCCTGGAGGAATTTGCTGAGTGGTTTCTTCATCATTTTTAAAGTGGAGTTTTGTGTTATTTAGCCCTTTGATGGAAAAGACAGAACCTTTTGTTTCCAGTTCCCACAGTAGGACATATTGAATATAGCTGCATATTTATGGGGAGAGAAGCCACAGCCTGATTCTCAGAAGTGCTTCAGAGTCCGAGGGTCCAGAGGCATCACCTTAGTGACTGGGGGCATTCTGCTCGACTGTCAATACCGTTTTCAGGGCAACTACGTTTTAAGCAGTCAACTTTCTGATGTTCTCAACTGAAAGATGTAGGAGACCTCAGAATATTTCAGGATTGGAGATTTCCTGTCCCAACGCATCCCTCTCACATGCGTGAGACTCCATGTGTTCCTCTTACTTCACAGGACTAATGGAAGCCAGTGATTCCTACTATTGTGGATTCTCAGGTGACAGCCAGACATGGGTCATCTTCTTTAAATGCCAAAGGCTCAGAAAGACAGACAGATGGAGAACCAGCTTATGCTGTAGGTATTCTCATCACCAGCACAAAACAAGTGACCATCTGATAATAACTACTTTATTATTTCTTTCCTTTAGAACTCCTTCTTCAACTTGCCATCAGCTCTGACCGACGAGCTCAACTGGCCCCAACTCTCTGGTGTTACTGGATTTCTGGACTCCACTAGCAGGTATGTTTTCACACTCACACACTGTTTGCACACTCACACACTGTACGCTCACAAACAGTAGCTTATCTGCATAAGGAGAGAATAGGAGATAGAGCTTGCTCCTACACTGTGGAAATGAGAATCATTTTGAGTTGATTCTAGACCATATGCAAATCATGCCACTGACATGGTCCAGCCACTGTAACAGGCTATGGTCTACACTGAAGAGGGAATGTTCCTGCTGGGGGCTGCAATTTACATCTGATGGAAAATACTCAAACACAACAGTAAATTTTTCTGACTGCACATTTGATTCAAGAAACTAACAGTAACAAAAATAATAGACAAAATTAATTTTTGAATCATGGGGTCTGTTAATTATCCTGGCTTCAGTGCTCTACATATGAGCACAGGTCATGACTCAATAAATAAGTTTTCCATGAGTGATGGATGTTGACTGAGAACCCAAATTGTGTATCGCAGGGCTACACCCAGCATGGACACCTAAGGTGCTATGGAGGTTTGTAAGCATTCCTGTATGATAGAAAGTCCCAGGTATGAAAGGTAACATCTCTCCCAACATGCTAATATTTACAATTAGCAATAAGCGTAAGGACTATGGCAGGCGAGTGACTTCTTTGTGTAAACAGAAGAGGGAAGAGCAATGGTAGGAACACGACCAGCACTCTCCAGCTCAGGCAATAGCAAGAGAGCCAGAGGGCAGCAGAAGTCAGGCCAGGCAATGAGGGGAGGATAAATGTGAGCAGGCCTGGTTTCCAAAGCTGCAAACAGCAGAACGCCCAAGAGTCTGCCATTTATAGTTTTAACAGGTGTTTCTTTATTGTTTGACAAAGAGCATCACATCCCATAGATAATGTGTTTATTACCTGTACTCAGTCACTTGAAAAATACTCATTATATACTTACCATAAATTAGACATGGATACCATAGGACTTTTCATGGTGAATAAGATGTGTCCTTTCCTGCAGTCAATTACAATCAACAATATAGATGAGACAAAAGGTATTAATATAATGACAACATAAGGTAGATATGCCAATGGCAGGTTTTGCACAGAGCCACTGGGTTCAGTGGGCAGGTGCTTGTGAAAACTATCCATAGTTGTTTGGGGTGCAAAGCAAGGAGCCCAGACTCCAAAAGAGACTGGGGTCATAAAATGGGTAGAAAAGAAACCAGGAAATATAACCAACTTTTAAAAAAACACAGTCATAATTCTATAGGACCTGTCTGTGAATATATGGAAAGCAGAGCTGTGTTTTCAAATTATGTTTCATTGTCAAACTTAACTATTTTTTTAAGTTAGTTCTTGTGATGTATGTAAAATTTTCTAGTAATTAGTAAGTGGGGTTAGTAAGAAGTAACTGTTAGTATTAGTGCTGGGAGTACCTTGGTGGGTTTTAAGGTCAAGGAATGTGCAGTGATCACAACATGGAGTGGGGACAAGAGAGAGACAGAGACAGAGCGACAGAGCAAGAGAACAAGAGCATGGTCTGTGATGGAGGAGACCTTTAATGGCCTTTGGCAACTGATGATGACCAAGCTGCTAACACTGAGTTACTGAAGGCAGGCTGAGGGAGTACCTGATTTCTAAGAGAAAATATATAAACAAAATAAAAAATAAGATAAAATTTATTTAAAAAAGAAGGAAGAAGAAGAGAAAGAAAGAGAGAAAGAAAGAAAGAAAGGAAGGAAGGAAGGAAGGAAGGAAGGAAGGAAGGAAGGAAGGAAAGAAGGAAAGAAAGAGAGAAAGATCGAGCCCTGACACAACACCTCTAAATATGCTTCCGAGTCCACTTTCTGTTGACCAGCTACTTCTGGGCACACAGCCTATCCTTAATAATATACTTTGTTTCCCTAGTGAGACTTCCTAGAAGAATACTACATTTTCATTTGCAAGTGGTTTTCAGTTGGAGATAGTTTTTTAGTTGGGGATGGGGGACATGTATCTGCTTCTCCTTTCAGCTCTAGGACTCCATCTGGTTCACATCCATGCAGACCCTGTGCATGCTGCTTTAGTCTCTGTGAGTTCATATGAGCTTCGATCATGTTGCTTTAGAGGGACTGTTTTCTTGGTGTCCTCCATCCTCTTTGGCTCTTACATTCTTCCTGTCTCTCCTTCCACAGGGTTCCCTGAGCCCCAAGGGGAGGGATTTGATGGACTTCCCATTTAGAGTTGAATGTTCCAAGGTTTCTCACTCTCTGCATAATGTCTGGCTGTGGGTCTCCATAGTTGTTCCCATCTGCTGCAGGAGGAAGCTTCTCTGATGATGGCTGAGCAAGGCCATCATCTATGAGGATAGCAGAATGTAGTTAGGAGTCATTTTATTGGTACTTTTTTGTTTGTTGTTGTTTGCTTTTCAGTAGTAGTTGGTTTTACCCTAGATCCATGGGCTGTCTAGTCTCATGTTCTTGGTCACCAAAGCAGTGTCAGGTATGGGTTTCATCTCATGGAGTGGGCCTTAAATCAAATCAGACATTGGTTGGTTACTCCCACAATCTTTGTGCCACCATTGCTTTAGTATATCTTACAGGCAGGACACAACTGTAGATCAAAGGGTTTGTAGCTAGTTTGGTGTTTGTGTTTTTCCATTGGTAGTGTGCAAAGTACCTTCCTGCACCAAAAATGCTAGAATGTAGGAGTGAAAGGTCTGTGTAGGCACTAGCTCAATTCTCCATGTTCAATGAGTCTCCAGCAATGAGGTCTTGCTGTCAGTTTCTGAAAATCAACCTATAACTTGGCAACAGCCTATGTTGTTTGGGAGTTTCCATGGGACCCCTTTGGCCAACAACCCAACTGGATATAATCTAATCCTGGTACTGGAAGCTTCATTTGGTGACAAGAGATGGACAGTTGGGGCTGTCTCCAAGTTATTTGGCTATTTCAGTTAGATTGCCTTCATAGATGTATATATTTTTATGAAGGTTCTACTGCATTAGGTTTCTACACTACCCCTCAAATGGCCCTTAATTTTGGCTGCTTTTCTTTATATTCCCTCCCTCATCCCCCTCTTCCCTCTCCCTCCTCACTCAATCCTCCCATTCCAATCCCCCATTCATCCATTCACTTTATAATACATTTATTTCTCTTCATTTAGGAGGCCAGCAAGTTCAAGGTGAAGGTGCCAGCTTCTTGTGTCTTCATGTGAAAAGGACATCACATGACTAGTCCCAAGCAGCCTCTTAGCTCAAGTTTCTATTCCTCTTCTTAAAAACCATTGATCCAACCACAGAGTATCCATTCTCATGACCCTATCCAACCCTGGTTATCTCCCTAAAGCACCTTCTTCAAGTACCATCAAAAAATGAATTTGGGGATTAAGTTTTCAGGTCATGAACTTTCTGAGAACACATTCAAACAATAGCAACATTTCATACTGGAAGTGGCCATCCAGCTGTGGAAGTCATCTCTGTTCTGGGCTAGTCTGTTAACACAGCACCCTGAGCTCTGTATTGTTATCCATAAAAAAGCTGTCTGCTTGTTTGGCTTGCTCGGTGTGACTCTACATGTTGTCTGTAATATTTCTAAGGAGGCTGAAGGTACACTGCACAGCTGGCGGTTCTCGTGCTTTAAACATGCGCCTTTGCCCACTGTGGGGCCTCTGGCTGTCTTTTCACCAGCTGTTTCAATGCACTACACTTGTGTTCCCTGTCACTAAGGTGGAATGATGAACAGGCTATCTAACTCATATTTACTGAAAAGAAAAACCTCTAGAATACCAGTTGCAATGAATTCATCCATTAAGGAGAAACATTGAGAGCTGACATTCTTTGTGTATCATCACTCGATAGACTCTTCATGAATGGCATTACTATTAAACCATCTTATTATGCCATCAGGTAAATTAAACCTGCAGATAATCTGTGCTAGGCTGTTCTTTTTATTAAAGGAAAGAAAGGTTTAAAAGGCATATAAAACATCCCAAATTAACATATAGTTGAGGTTCTCTCCTGGTAGAAAGAGGAAAATAAAAAGAAATATCGAGGCAACTCACTTACCTAGAATGTATGAGTTCCCAAGTGTCCTGGCTGGAATTTTGTCATCTGACACAAGCTAGAGTTATCTGGGAAGAGGGAATCTCATTTGATAAAAATCTCATTGATAAAATGCCTCCATAAGATTGCCTGTAAGCAAGTCTGTAGGACATTTTCTTGATGTGGGAAGATCCTAGCCCACTGTGGGGCCACAGGAGTGCAGTGCCTGCCATTCCTGGGCAGGTGGTTCTGAGTTGCATAGGAAATAAGGCTGAGCAAGTCATGGGAGAAAAGCCAGTAAATAGCATTCTTCATGGCTCCTGTTTTAGTTCCTGCCTCCAGGTTCCTGCCTTGACTTCCTACCTCGGCTTCCCTCAAGGACTATGACCCTTTCCTTTCCTCCCCAAGCTGCATTAGGTCAGAGTTTAATCACAACAATGGAAAGTAGACCGAGGCACTGAATCTGGTACCTAGCACCACAGAAACATTTAAAGAGCAAGAGCAGTGTAGACCAGTGGGGGAGTTGGTGGAGTTCTCCATTCAGCTGGGCCTCGGAAATGTGCTCCCTGGCATCTATAGTGAGCCTTGCAGCACGAGTATGAACCATAATCTTTAGAAATGTACCTCATACAAGTATGAGCTTGTAGTTGATAAGAGAAGCTGGCTCCGATCCTTCTTTTCTCTGTCAATTGCTTTATCCTCTCAGAATGTAGTCTCTCTGTCATAAGCTGAAGGCAAATGAAATTCCAGACATAGCTCAAAACCCAAACATGACCCCTCACTTAAATGAATTTTGAGTTCCTTTAATTGTGTTGTCATTAACAATATCTGTCCCCTTGACTCAGGCTTCAGAAATTCAGTAAGTGGCCAACCTTAGAATAATGTGATTTTCTTTTTTCTCCACTGTGACTCAAGAATGGGTTAAGCAAAGAGAACATAACAACTGTGGAAGCTGGCAGCTTGACTCTAGAAAGCAGAATTAAAAGTGTAAATAAAAAGTATCTTTACAAGATAAAAAAGAGTATCTGTGTCCAGATAACTTTCAAAAGCAGTTTTGTGTAACAAAAAATACCCTATCTTTAGGATGAAGAACAGCACCCAAACATCTACTACTAGGGTGAGGCTCTCATTTGAGAGCAACATCTACAATCCCAAAGTCCCCACAGTACAGTGCAAAGCCTCCTTCTCTGTTACAGGGTGCTGCTGTGGTTCACAGCCAGGATGGAATGGCTGGCCTCTCGGCCTCTTTCACATGATAAAGCCCAGTTGGGCTGAAGTTTCCCCCAGCATTTAAGTTTAGTGGTTATAGGGAGATGGGATTCTGCTATATGATGGGATTTTAGCCACTTTGCAGGCAATACTTGAGGAAAGAGACTACTGATTTTCCTCTACACACGTCTTCTTCACATCTTATCCAGCCTGTCCTTTAAGATAGGATGTAGAAAATCTGAAACATTCTCAGACCCATGAGGCAGAGTTTGTGAGTAGGAAAGGGCGGGCTCACACACAGTAAGTTCTGCATTGTGTGATACCGGATGGCTGTAAAGTGACGACAGAAACGACCTCTTGTCATTATTGTTATGACTGTTATCATTATGTATATACCCTTCCTCCACAGCAAATCACAAGCAGGAAACTAAGTGAACCCAAACGTAACAAAAGTAACCACCTCTTGTTGTTTCAATGGTTACTGAAGGACAGTCAACAAATGCTTTCTACTTTAATAAGGATTATTTGTGAGTCATAAGCATTTACTCCTTTTTATAATCCACTGAACACAATTAGTGCTACCCATATATATTACACGGGTGTGGTGTCAACCAGTGGGGCATGAGCAACCTGCCAATAGCCATAGCCCCCCCAAAAAGTGGCTCTCCCTCCCCCAACAGGCATCACTGCTTGCCAGAAGCTCCTTAGCTAAGAGTGGGTCCTAGTGGGACCCTCCCCAGTCACTGCTGGACTTTTAACTACCTTGATCCTATGCAGGTTCTATGCAGGTAACCAGAGCTACTGTGAGTTTTTGTCTACAACAGCCAGGTCATGTCCATAGGACAGCATTTTACAGCTCTCTTCCCCATCTCCTGGTTCTTAAGTTCTCTCTGACTACTCTTCCAAGATGTTTCCTAAGCCTTCGGTTGAGGGGTCTGAGAAAAAATAATTAAATATTTTTGAAAATATTAAAATGTTTTTCTATTTATTTGTTAATGAAAAGTGAAAATAAACCTAAAATTACAAATCACTTAAAAACATAAAAGTCATTTCATTAAACTTAGTGTCTGTTGCTGTTTAATGTAAAAACTCATCCATTGGCTCATATGTTTAAACGCTTGGGCCCCAACTGGTGGTACTGTTTTGTAGAGTCATGGAACCTTTAGAAGGTAGAGTCTTGTGGGAGGCAGTGAGTCACAGAGAGCAGACTTGGAGGTTTATAGTCAGACTTCGCTCCTGGTCCATTCTCTGCTTCCTGACTGTAGACTCTATGTGACCATATACTTGTGGCCACGGCATCCTACCATAATGGATCACAGGCTAAAATAAACCTTTCTTTGAAATAAATAAACATCCAGCTGAATCCATTAGTGACTATCTGAGTCGCCTTTATTCAAAGGTGGCACTCTGTAAGCCAGGGCTAAATGACAGTCTTTAAAGCTGGGGGTCTGAGAGCAGGGGTGGGGTAGAGCAGCCTCCGGAACTAGAAAGGGAAAGAGAAGCTAGGGGTAGGAGTTCAGGAAGATAGACAGCTCAGAGTAAAGGGCTTGGTGGTCTGACCTGAGGACTGGAATCCAAATCCCAGCACTCATGTAGAGAGTGAGGTGTAGGCAGTGACAGGCAGATTCCTGAAGCTCACTGGCCTGCCAACTCAGCCTAATTGATGAGCCTCATGTTCCAATGAAAGATCTTATCTCAAAACTCTCTCTCTCTCTCTCTCTCTCTCTCTCTCTCTCTCTCTCTCTCTCTCTCTCTCTCTCTCTCTCTCACACACACACACACACACACACACACACACACACACACACACACGGGAGCTAAGTTAGCCATAAAAAGTCACAAAAGCCCAAAAAAAAAAAAAAAAGCAGTTAGCAAAGTTACCATTTAAAACTCAAGCGAGAGTGATAGAAATAAAGTCCACAGACTAACTATGATGGTGGACACCCTTTATCCCAGCATTGGGGAGGTGGAGGCAGAAGGATGGCACTTTTTAGGCCACAGCAAGACTCTAGCACAAGGAATGACATCAACAGATCAGTCCAAATGAATCAAACCAGACTGAATTCTCTAGTTTAAATACTGTCCTCGGGTTCAGATTTACTATGTGAACTAGAGACATGGACAATGCTTAGGAAGAAGGAGACAAAGCCATTGTTATAAGTGGCAGTCATGCCATTCAAGAACATTTTTTTATGAGCACTGTCCCAGAATCTTAGAGTTAAAGGTTATCTATTTTCTCCATCCCACAGACATTAAAGGAAAGAACAATTGTGAAAAATGATACATCGCTCTGAACCCAGTCACTTAGGGAAGCAAATTGGAGAGCAGGAATTTGCAACCAAGATGTGTTAACCTAATTTCGTGGTTTAAAAAAAAAAGACAGGTAGGCACTAAATACTAGCAGGCTTAATAACCTTATTTAATCTATTATTCACAAATTACATGTGATATCATTGCAAGTGATTAGCCCTGTCATTATTAGGCTCATATGTTTAAACAAATAATCAACCCCAGAGCTGGCCATTTGCATTGTGGGTGACTGATGGGAGTGTGATGGAAGTCACTGTTCTCTCACTGGGGCCCATGGTTTCTAGGGTCTTTCAGGGGGCTCACAAGGCAAAATCCATTTTCACAAATCTGAGACAGAATTTACCCTGCCAAGTAGTCAGCACAGTTCAGCTGAGACCCATTTGGATGAGGCCACAGATGCTTCCAGTCTGAGGAAACAGGATTAGCTTAGGAACTGGCACGGTGAGGTAGCTGTGGCTTGTTCTGCTTCTCTGATCTTCCAGCATTCACTCCAATAACTGGCACAAGGCTTGTTTTTATTAATAAGAACTTTTAAGATTCATCCTACGTGTAAGTAAGCTGAGAGATGAATCTGTTTTTCCTTGAACCCCATTTCTTTTGAAAATGAATATATGTTGCTGGGTGTGGGGCACATGCCTTTAATCCCAGCACCAAGAATCAGAGATAAGTGAATCTCTGTGTGTTTAAGACCAGCCTAATCTATGTAGTGTGTTCCAGAACAGCCAGAGCTACATAAAGAAACGCTGTCTCAAAAAAAAGAAGGAAAGGAAGGAAGAAAGGAAGAAAGAAAGAAAGGAAGAAGGAAGGAAGGAAGGAAGGAAGGAAAGAAAGAAAGAAAGAAAGAAAGAAAGAAAGAAAGAAAGAAAGAAAGAAAGAAAGAAAGAAAGAAAGAAAGAAAGAAAGGGAGAAAGAAAGAAAGAAAAAGAAAAACAACTATATAATAAACTATGTTTTTCAGACTTTGATGTATGGCAAATATTTTATCTAAAATTAATTAAATGAGCAGGTCACTTCAAGGAAATATCTAACATTATTAGCTGCTAATCATAAAATTTTAACTTCAAAGAAAAACTTAATTACAGAAAATTTGTATTTCCTTTTATGAGCTTGACCGAGGCCCACTATTTATGTTTTCTCTAATGAGATATACAACAATATTAAGAAATAAAATTACTCAAACTTATGTCATGAAATGTACTGGTATTTATAATATTTTTATAGTTCAGTGAGTCAATATTTTTTCCAAATGACTGGGGTATAGTGTGCAAAATCTTAATAGGGGTAAAAGATCAATTGAAAGTACAAGATACACCAATACATTTTAACGTGATAAGGTATAAAAGATTCACTGATATAATTTCAGATTACATATTTTTACTTGACCAATCAGTAAGAAGCTACCAGTTGTTAAGTGTTGATGTAAAATCCAAAACATTTATCCACAGTTATCTAAAATGCATATTAAAATGCAACTTCATTTTCCAGCTACAAGCACATGAGGCCAGAGCTTCTCCATACACTTCTCACAAACAGCAGCACACAATGACTGGATGTGGAAGCAATGAATCCAGGCTATTTTCTACTAAGCTAGCCATGAAAAATATTTGCAAACATAAAACAAATAGAAATTACACCAACATGTAGTGGATTCATTATTGTTATTTAAACAGAATTAATAAGTAAATATTCATTCAAATGTCTTCATAAAGAGTGGCTACTCTAATGCATACATACCAACAACTCTAGGCAGGGTCCTCAGTAATTTTAAGAGTGTGATTCTGATGTCAAAACAGTGAGGACAGAGGTTGAGACAAGCCCCATCTAGGAGAGAGAACTGAGAGGGTACAGCACCCTCCACCCCTGTGCCCCCAGACTAGAAAGGGACTTAGAAGGGCTTAGGTAAAGAAAGAGTTTCTGAGGAAGTGGCCATCAGCCTGATGCTGTTACAGGAAGAAGGGGAGGATGGAGGAAGAGCAGAGTGTGATGGTGGATGATGAGGGCCACAGAGCCCTTCCATTGCAGCAGGTTGAGGTAGGAAGCCAGGCTGCTTGGAGAGTGGGGTCAGGAGGTGATCAACTGAACACAGGTGAATTGAGTTTTGCTACAAAAGAAAGTGAGTGAGAGCTGGAGGGGAATCATAAATCAGGAAGACTTTTTTTGACGAGAAATTCTGAAGCATTCTTGTAGTGATAATATGATCTGAAAAGCGGAAAGAAGAACAAAGCTAGAAATGAAACCCTAACAAAGGCAAGAAGAGTCAGAATCTAGGGACACACAAGCACCAGCTTTGGGCTGGAATAATCACCTACAGAATCCATGGCTCCAGCTGAAGGGACTGTCCCTACCACATCCTGCAAACCCTTGCACCTACAATAACTTTCCCTAACCTCCACTTATTTGTAACTTTTCACTTCTCAATTATTAAGAATATGAATACATTTTGATTTACAAAAAGGTACCAATAGTAAAAAATGGAAGTTCCATTTCATGTGTTCTGATCACACTTCCTCCCAGAAGAAAGTGCTGAGATCAATTGGTAGAGTGCAACTCCATCCATATGCTTTCTTGATATTCCCATGCTGACATTTGTACTTAATTAAAGTGTACTGTTGCAATTTCCCCATAATGATATGTTGTGTATAATAGACTAAAAGTTATGTTTTACCTTAACAATACTTTGGACCTCTTTTATCCTTTTTAACAGTACATAGTGTTTTAGGGCATGGTTCCTTTTTTCTGTGGGCATTCAACTTATTCTCAGAGTCTCATTATTCCCAATAATACTTCAGTGAACATTCTGTACTACCACTTTATAAATGCATACAAAGATTTCTGTAGGGAAATTGTCAAATCAAAATGTGTGTATTGTTAATTTCATGAGCCTTCTAAATTGGACTTTACCAATTAGTATTCTTACAGCTAAGGTATGAACACATGTTTCCCCACACTCTGACAATACAGTACATTGTCTACTTTTTTAGTTTTCTTCCACTCTAACAATATTTCATTGTTCTAATTTTCAGTCTCCTGGTTACTGGGGAGCTTACGCACATCTCCATAAATATCTGCCCCCACCTTGGGTGGCACATTCACAACTGAGTAACCACCCCCATTTGTTACTCCCTGCTGTGGGTCAACTCTTGCTGCTCAGCCATCAGTATCTCCAGTAGCCTTCTTCCTCTTTGACTGAATGATTCCCACTGAGTTTCTACTGTGTACTCAATGTCAGCATCACCTGACTTACCATGGCTGTTTATTATCTTCCAGCCCACCTGCCCTGGACCCAGACAAAGCATATCCAAGGCTGAAATCACACAACCTCATTTTGTAGCCTTAATGCCTGGCACAATATTCAGCATAAAGTGGGTACACAGCAAAAGAAATCTCAACCTAGGGATAAAGAGATGGGTTAGTGGTTAATAGTGAGGACTGATTTTGCAGAGGACTTAAGTTTAGTTCCCAGCCCCAACATTAGGCAATTCAAGGCTGCCTTAACTCCAGCTCCAGGAGACCCAGTGCCCTCTTCCAGACTCTGAGGGCATCTGCACTCACATGCACATACTTACACATAGACGACATATACATGTACACATAATTGAAAGTGATTATAAAAATAAATCTTAAAACGAATGCCAACCCAGTTCATCATACCACTTTACAGCTGCAGACTGCTTTACAGTCACAGAGCTCCTTCATATACATTTTCTCAGATTGTCCAAATCAAACCAGATTTTCAGGAATTAACATTTCAGGCAAAATGATAGGGCAAGGGTAGAGGAGCATAAACAGGCTGAATTGAATCACCAGCTGCATAATGAGAGTTATGCCAAAGTCAATCAGGATCTCTTTAACCCCTGGACTTCCAAGTGTATCCTATAAGCAATGTTGTGCAAGAATTAGCAACATTCAGTTAATTGCTAGATCACACAATCAGCATGAAAATAGCTACCAATAAATTGGAGGAAATTAGTTTAAAAGACAATTACTAATTCAACAGCCAAGTATAAAAAATAAAGGAAAGGGCATATCGGTTAAGGGGTAAATCTGGTTGATATGAAACAAATTAAACCTCTCTTTGAAATTCTGTAGAAAAATGGTGTTTTTCATCCTACAGTGATCAAAATAACATCTTCCAAATTCTCTAATAGGATTCTCACAGCCAAAAGGATATGAGATTTTTTTTTTTTTTAGGGCATCTCAATGCTCAAATACAGAGTCCATCAATTTTCTTAAAAAACTATTTTATGAAATACTAATTCTACAAAATGACAAATGTTATTATATGTGTCTAGGGTTTCAATTGCTGTGGATAGAAACCATGACCACAGCGACTTTTATAAGGGAAAACGTTTAATTTGGGTAACTTACAGTTTCAGAGGTTTAGTCTGTTATCATCACGGTCGGAAACATGGTGGTATGCAGGAAAGTAGGCATAGAGCTGGAGAGTTCTACATCTTGATCCACAGGCAACAGGAAGTGAACTGAGACACTGGGCATAACTTGAGCATAGGAGACCTCAAAGCCCACCCCACAGTGACACACTTCCTCCAACAAGGCCACACCTCCTAATAGTGCCACTCCCTTTGGGGCCATTTTCTTTCAAATCACAAGAGGCGTTATTTTTGTTTTTTTTTTTTTTTTTTTTTTTTTTTTTTGACACAAGGTCTCACTATCTAGCCATGACTGTCCCAGAGCTTGCTATGTAGATCAGACTGGCCTTGAACTCATGGAGATCCAGTTGGCCTTGTCTCCTGAATGCTGGGGTTAAAAGCATGCATTTTCTTTTTTAAGTGATATGTATAGTTTCCTTTTTATTGTGCAGAGTCACATAAGATAATTGCCATGCAAACATATAAGGTACTTTAAGCACAACACCCCACACCCCACCTACTCTTCCCTTTCTCCTCCCCTCTCCCATTGGCCATCTTCGCTCCCCAGACAGTTTCACTCATATTTTCATGTCACCAATATTTACATGATTTTATGGATTTATGGTGTCTAGGACCCATAATAAGAGAAAAGGTACAGTATCTGTCCTTTTAAGATTGACTTAATTTACTTAATATGATTAGCTCCAGGTGTATCCATTTTCCTGCAAACGGCGTAATTTCATTCTTCTTTATGGCTGAAAAATCCATATGTATGCATATATGTGTAAACACATATGGATGGAACTATATATATTATGTATATGTAGAGAGGGGCGGGGCAAAGAAAGAGATCACTTTATCCATTTCTCTGTTGTTAACACCTAGCTTGGTTTTCACAACTCACCTATTGTGAACGCCGCTGCAATAAAGCCCAGGTGTTGCTGTGATATTGACTTGGAGTCCCTTGGGTAAACATGCAGCAGTGGTAGAGCTGGCTCATATTTTAGGGATGTCTCTAATTGTTTGAGGAATATCAATACGGATTTCCATAGTGGCTGGCCTAGTTTACCTTCTCACCAGCAGTGTTCCCTTTTATCCATACACTCTCCAGCATTTTATTATTTTATTTCTTGGAGAATTTCATACGATATGTTTTTTTTGTTTTTTGGTTGTTTTTTTTTTTTTTTTTTTTTTTTTGGTTTTTCGAGACAGGGTTTCTCTGAGTAGCTTTGCGCCTTTTCCTGGAACTCACTTGGTAGCCCAGGCTGGCCTCGAACTCACAGAGATCCGCCTGGCTCTGCCTCCCGAGTGCTGGGATTAAAGGCTTGCACCACCACCGCCTGGCACGATGTGTTTTAATCATTCATCCCCTCCCCCAGCTACTCCCAGATCCAGCCCCTTCTCTACTCATCCAACTTTGTATCCTTTTCTGTTAAAACCCATAAAGTTCAATCTGTGCTGCCCATTTTAGATCTTCCACCAAAGAGCTGTCAAAAGAGCTGTGCTCTTTTGTTTGAAAAAACAAACAAAAAAACAAAAAAACAAAAAGCTGTCTTTCCCTCTCCCAGTGGCTATCCTCCGCTCTGGATGGAACTTCTTGCTCACCTTCCCTCTCCATGAGCTTGCACAGGTCACGTGCATGCTGTCACAATGCTGTGAGTACATATGCACAGCAGCCCTGTTGTGTCCAGAGGACACTGTTTCCTGATAGTCATCCACCACTCCGGCTTCTGCAACCTTTCTACCCCATTTTCCACAGTTATCCCTTAGCCTTGAGAGGAGGTGGTATGAGCTTCAAGAATAATGTAGCTAGGACAGATTTATGTATGAAAAATGATCTTGTATTGACTTAAGTAGCACTACTTAGAGCAGGACAAGAACAAGTTATCCAGTTTTGTTGGAGTTCACTCCTCTGCCGTAGCCTTCACATCAAACATTGCCCTTTATCTCTTCCTGAGCCTGTTCCTAGCCTTCTCAGTCATTTCTGGGACTTATTCATTTCCCATGATTTAATTTAATATGATCTCAAAATTTACATCCAAACTATTTGTGTTTCTGGAAAGAATAAGAAATGGCCCAAGACTACCTGTCTCTTGGAAGTTGCAAAGCTCCTTCAGTCTCTGTGAGAGCCAGTCCTCAGGCAGAAGACTTCCAGGTCAGCTTCAGCTCAATTCATTCAAGTCCTGTGTCAAAAGTGTGTGGTGTCTTCAGCAATGGGGTCTACCTTCAAGTTCTGGAAAGTGACCACGGGCGATGGCAATAGCCTATATTGTTGGGAAGACAATGGGAGGTTTCATGTGCCTGTGACTGGGGGGTTGTTAGATAGTGCATAGCTTTTGATTCTGCCCAGTTGTAAAGCCTACAAAATTATAAAATTTCCATAAATGTGAAATTTCAAATGGCTCCACCCACCCCTGGATTAAAAAGCTACAGCTGATGAATGGCTGCCAAGGGAGGAAGAATCAGTTTCCTCCAGAGATGAGCCATCACAGAGGCCATCCAATCTCAAGGCTCAGTGATGGGCACGTGCACATACAAGCGATGTCAAATGGACTCAGTGTGTTATATATGTGTGTGTATACATATATTTATACATACTTTTTACTTTGTGTATTTTTACAATACAATAATAATTAAAGAAGAGATCATGAATTTGGAAAGAGGTAAGGGCCACAGGAGGAGTTGAAGTGGGGAGGGGCAGGAGTGATACAGATGCAGTGCTCATATATGAATTTCTCAGAAAAAAAATGTAATGCATAAAAAAGTTGACCAGGACATAACAAATGACTATTGTTTGAAGCTCAGCACATTTGCCTCAGATAACACTTTTGGAAAGTTGTTCTTGTCCTTCTCTAAGTAGTGCTACTTAAGTCAATACAAGATCATTTTTCATACATAAATCTGTCCTAGCTACATTATTCTTGAAGCTCATTCTTGAGTTTACTTTGTTTTGCTTGATTTTCTTAATAAAATATTTCATACAATGTATTTTGATCACGTTTTCCTCTCCCCCAACTCCTCCCAGATTCTTCCCACCTCCCTACTCACCCAACTTTATATGTATTCTGTCTGTCTCTCTCTCAAAAATAAAAAAATCAAGAAACAAAGAAACAAAATAAAGCAAAACAAAATAAAAAAACTACACAAAACTGAAAATCAAAATTAGCTGGCAAAAGATCAGTAAGATAAAAAAAAATAGCAAAACAAATCAAAATGAAACAAAAAGTCCACAAAAATACTATTGAGTTTGTTTTGTGTTGGCCAACCACTCCTGGGCACTGGGACTGGCCTGGAGTGTGGTTGGTGTACCCAGTAACACTCATTGGAGGAAATTGAGAACAGTCCTTGTAGTCCAGCCTCATCAGGATTAGCACCCTAGAATTCTCAAAATGTCTCACTAATGCAAGTTCAATTCTCCTGCATAAAGAAAACTCCCCTATCAGCAATTTTAACTTGCAGGCATCTCAGAATATTACTTTTACCAGAACCCCTCCATACTGTCAAGATTCTTGGGAAATTCAATTCCTAAAATTTATGAGGGAAATCATTAGAATGGCTATGAAACAAGACAGTACCACTGATTATTTAAAATACTCCCAGCACTTAGTGTAAAATTTTAATCCTAAAGTTATAGATGCTGCTTTTAGTCAAAAAATGTTAATGAATCTATCAGTGACTGGCAAAGATATCTATATTCTTATAATGAACCGTACAGATGACTGTGTCTCTAAGACTAACAGCCACATTATTTACTCTCCATGAGCTGAGCATGGCCTGAGCAAAACAATATTTCAGTACATAAATTTCATTTTTAGAATTATTAAAAATATATTTATGACTAAATGTTGGTAACAATTACTTTCCCGAAGAAAATAAGCACTCTTTATTGACCGTGAAATTATTTTAGCATTGAACTCACATCTAATGTCCACTTCCCATATGTTTTCACAAAATATAATAAAGTAGTCAAAGCAGAGGGCAGAAACCACACAGAACTCATTTCAGGCTTCTGGCTGAGTGAGCAGCCCGAAAACAAGCACTTTCCTCTCTCCCTGAGAAGCTTTCCATGAAGGACAGTAAATGAATTCATCCACAAGGACAAAGAGAGTAGGAAGAATCAACAGCCAGAGACTGTGGGCAGCCAGAAAGAAACATACCAAATAGGGAACTGATTCGGAAGTGCTGCATCCCAAGCTGGTGAGAGGGGATGTCAGCCAGCAACCTTGGTTTACACTGTAAGACCCCTCAGGACTGGAGGATTATCTGTACAGGGTGTCTGTGAAAAGGAAGGTGAAAGCTAAAAGCAGGAATACTGGTGTTCAGATGACTGAAAATGCAGCTTTTCTAGTCCCTAAACTACACAGATGGGCAACTGTGCTACCTGGGAGAAGACCAGAGCTTTGTCCTTCAGAGACGCCAAGGTCAACGGCCTCTGGACTGGGAGAATCCATCTCCACTCAACTCTGGTGTCAGCAATCTGGCATGTAATCCCATGACTACAGACCAGAGAAACCTTTCCAAGCAATGCGAACAGACCTAAAGCAGAGTCCAAAGCCACTAAGAGCCAGAGTTCTCATTTCGTCTCTAGTACTGTGATAAAATACCCGGCAACAAGCAATTTAGCGGAGAAAGGGTTCATGTTTGCCGATAGTTCAAGTTCCCACCTGTGGGAAAGATGGGGTGACAGGAACTCGGAGTGGCTTGTCACATCACAGCCACAGTCAAGAGTAGAGAGAAACAAATGCCTGCAGAGGACGGCTTGTTTGATTTCTCTACTCTTAGATAGCTCACGACCTTCTGTCTAGAGAATAGTGCTGCCCACAGTGACTGAGTCTTCCCACATCAGTTAACTTAATTAAGAGAACACCTCATAGACATATGCATAGGCCAACCTAATGCTGACAGTCCCTCAGACTCAGCCAACTCATCCTACAGCCAAAACCATACACAGCAATGACATTTGGCAGCCCAGCTCCCAGTTGACTAGTACACAGGAAGCTCCAATGTTCCAAAATAATCAAATAACCCAAGATAATCAGACATCTGACAAAATCTCAAAATTGGAAGTCAGGAGGAGAGAAGAGAGGGTACTAAAAGAGAAAATCTTTTTTATTATTATTTATTTATTTTATTTATTTATTTATTTATTTATTTATTTATTTATTTATTTATTTGGTTTTTCGAGACAGGGTTTCTCTGTGTAGCTTTGCGCCTTTCCTGGAACTCACTTGGCAGCCTAGGCTGGCCTCGAACTCACAGAGATCTGCCTGGCTCTGCCTCCCAAGTGCTGGGATTAAAGGCGGAGATTTTTTTAATTTTTTGCCTACATATATGTCTGTGCACTGTGTAACTGCAGTGCCTAGGCAGGCCAGAAAAGGGCATCAAATCCTCTGGAACTGGAATTACAGAAGGTTGTATACTGCCATGCACATGCTAGAAACTGAACCCAGGTCCTCTAAAAGCAATCAGTGCTTTTATCTAGCAAGCCGTATCTCTAGCACCAGAAAACCTTTTTAAAAAAATTGATAATAGATGCTTCTCTCATACAATCCATCCTGACCACAGTTTCCCCTCCTTCCACCCCTACCAGCTACCCCCTACCTCCCCTCTCCCCCAGATCCACCTCTCCTTTGCTTGCTACAAAAAACCTCTACTATCATACTTAGAAAAATAACTACAATAATAACTATAATTAACATCTTCAGAAAGATAAGATACTACAGCCCTAAAATGAGAACATATAAAATTAAATGACTATTTAGTGACCAAACTACTTTTAAATTATGCCAGTAACATTATTTTATAGAAGGATTGGAAGATAAAGTTAAGAATACAGTCCTTAAAAAATGCAAAAAAATGCAAAGAGATAAAAATAGGGCAGAAAAAAAACTAGGACAGTTGGAAGACAGGTTCAGATGAACCATTATCTAAATGATAGTTCTAGGAGGGACAAAATGACATGGGAATATCATCTTTGAAATAATTCAAGAATATATCTCAGAACTGCAGAACATGAATCTCTAAGTTGAAAGGTCTTTTGAATGTCTGACACTGTAAATGGAAAGAAATCCGCACCAAGTCTGCCTTCCAAACACTTCAGAACAGTTGGAACAAAGTGATACTCCAGATTTCTAAAACACCAAGGCACAATGGCTTCAACTCTGCACTAGTGGGACAGAAACTCAGGAGCAAACACCTTCAACCATCTACGAGAAATGATCATAATCTACAACTTCATTATCATCTGTTCTAAGTATCTATCGTATGGCTAAGTACTCTACACTTAGTGGCTTAAAGCAAGTATTTTTTTTTAATATCTCACAATTTGGAGGATTGGGAATTCAGGTGGAGCTTAGCTGGCCAGTTTTTTGTCTCTATACAATGATGACCTTGGGTACTTAGTAGGATATAGCAAATGGTTGTGCTGGGAAGAAAGATCCAAGACAGCTTCAATTATATGACCCAAGTTCAACTGGGTCCCCCTTTTCTTCCACACAGAGCTCTTTTTATAGACTTCATTTTTTATAATAATCTTTTAAAATTATAGTTACATAATTTCCTCCCTTCCATTTCCTCCTGCCAACCCCCTCTCAGGTACCCCACCTTGTTCTCTTTCAAATTCATTGCCTCTTTTTCTTCAATTATTATTACATATATACTTAAGTACATAAATACAACGTATTCCATCTATATCAGACTACCTGCCTGCATGTGATCTCATGACTGACCTCTTGGTATTGGATAACCAATTGGAGTACTCTTCCTTGGGGCAGAATGTTTATTTTCATCTCAGCATTCTCCAGGTGCCTATAGTTCTTTGTCTAGGGTTGAGGTCCCACGAGATTTCCTCCAGCTATGTTAGCACAACCATGCATGTCAGGTCTTGTTTAGGCTGCCATGTTGATGAGCATTCATGGGTGTAGCCTCTCCAACATTTCTAGGAGACACAAACTGACAGCAACCTTCCTATTTTTCTGTCTCTTACAATCTTTCTACTCCTCTTCTACAGTGTTCAAGCCTTAGCTGCAAGAATCATGTGACAGATATATCAGTAGGAGCTGGGTACCACATGAACTCTTGTTTTCTTAATTTTGATCAGTTGTGCCTTTCTATGAAGTCTCCATCTGTCGAAAAGAGAAGTTTCTTTGATGAAGGGTAAAAACCTATATGTGTGGATAAGAATAAATATTTTGAACATAATTAGGAAATATGCTGTTTTAGTGAAGTAGTGATTATAGGTTCTCTTCCAAGATCTATGACTTCATTACCCTGTGATCCAGTACCAAGCATGCATGGCCTCTCTCATGTTAAGCATACATTAAAAGACCTTAGAGAGTTGTGGCTACCACCAAGTTATGCATGCCACTATTGTGCCCTTAGGATTATCATGCCATGTTGGTCATTGTTGTGACCATCATAGTTAAATAAGAGTATTGGTTGACTCCCTCACTTGGAAGATTATATGACAACATCTAGTACCACAAAAGCTGGTATTCACAAAGGAGTCTTTAAAGTCAGATCCAGCTCAGGGCATCTGGGTCCCATATCTGAAAAGTAGGTGTCTTCAGCAATAAGGACTTACGTTTTACCGCTGGGAGGCAACCAAAGGCAACAGTAATAACCTATAATATTTGGGGAGTCTCTTGGACAACTTTGACAAATAACTCAAAAGACATCTTCTTCTGCCTAGTGTTTGGGTTAAGGGGAGAATTGTAAGCCTAGATGGAATATTTCATTTAAACTGTATATGTACATGTAGAAACAGATTTATATTTATTGTATCTAATTTTAGGTAGATCATAATATGATTGTCTGTGACTTTCTTTTAGATATCCGTACTGTTACTTTACCTTCCTTCTGTATTCATCTCT
The DNA here is from genome assembly GCF_004664715.2 of Peromyscus leucopus. Lineage (NCBI taxonomy): Eukaryota > Metazoa > Chordata > Mammalia > Rodentia > Cricetidae > Peromyscus > Peromyscus leucopus. The sequence continues at coordinate 42,660,862 of NC_051067.1, forward strand.
CCCCGCTTCCCCAACTAAATTACCACCCTCATTTTCCTTAATTCCTCCTTCAAGTCAGTTACACCTTGCTACTCCCCTCTCTATCACTCTCCCCCAATCCATGGTCCCCAATATACTTTCCAGGCTTCTGCAGTTAATCCAGGATGTATACTACCTCAGATGAGAGAGAGCATGCACTGTTTGTCTTTCTGGGTTTTGGTTACCTCACTCAGTGTGATTTTTTTCTAGTTTCATCCATTTACCTGAAAATTTCAGTTTTCTTTTCAAATGAATAATATTCCACAGTGTTGATGTACCACACTTTGATTATCCATTCATCAGCTGAAGGACATTTCAGTTGTTTCTATTTCTAAGTTATTGTGAATAGAGCAGCAATGAACATAGCTGGCAAGTATGTGTGGAGTAGGATATCAAGTCCCCTAGGCATATGCTGAGGAGATTTTGATTGGCATTACATTAAATCTATAAATGAACTTTGGTATAATGGTAATTTCCACAATATTAATTCTACCAACCCATGGGTGCAGGATGTCTTTCCATTTTCTAGTGTCTTTCTCTATCTCTTTCTTCAGGTAATTGAAGTTGTCATTGTAGAGATCTTTTGCCTCCTTCATTGAGTTCGTTCCTAGATATATTATTTTCTTTGAGGCTATTGTGATTAAAGCATGTCTAGGATCTCCTTCTCTGTGTGTTTGTTGGTGGTATAGAAAAGCTGTTGATTTGTGCAAGTTGATTCCGTGCCTTGCCAGACTGAAGAAATTTCATAGATGTATCATTTCATTAGATAATGAAAAAAAGTTTTTTGGTAGAACTTTTGTGATCTCTTGGGAATAATATTATGTCATCTGAAAATAGGGATAGATTGGCTTCTCCTATTTGTATTTCTTCGATTTTCTTCACTTGTCCCTCTGCTCCAGCTTGTGCTTTGAGTACAGTGTTGAAAAGGACTGGAAAGTGGGCAGCCCTGTCTCTTTTCTGATTTCAGTGGAACTGTTTGAGTTTTTCACTATTAAAGATGGTGTGGGCTATCCATTTGTCATGTGTATCTTTTGTTATGTTGAGGAATGTTCCCACCAGTCCTGTTTTCTCTAGGATTTTTATTATGAAGGCATATTGACTTTTGTTAAAGGCTTTTCTACAGTTATTGAGATGATCATATGATTTTTTTTTTGTTTCAGTCTACTTTGTGGTTTATTACATTTAATGATTTTAGTTTGTTGAACCATCCCTGCATCTCCAGGATAAAGTCTGCTTGGTTGTGATGGATAGTACTTCTGATGTATGTTTGCATTCAATTTGCAAGGTTCTGTTGAGCATTGTTGAATAAATGTTCATCAGAGATGTTGACCTGTAATTTGGAGGTTTTCTGTTGTTGTTTTGTTTGTTTGTTTTTTGTAGTGGTGGTAATGATGGGTTTTTGTTGTTGTTGTTCTTTGGTTGGTTTTTGTTGTTGTCGTTGTTGTTGTTTTGGTGGGAGCTGGGGAGGTAGTGTCTTTACCTGATTTTTTTTTTTTTGTATTGGCATAAAACTGGCTTCATAAGAGTTTGAGATTGCTCCTTGTGTTTATTTTCTTTTTCTTTCTTTCTTTCTTTTTTGGAAAGTTCAAGAAGAATTGTTTGTAGGTCTTCCTGAATACTACTTCCAATGCATCCTGAAAGCCCAAACATGATTCATATTTACATTTCTGAAGGATTTCAGACAGTTGCCAAGTACTGTAATACAATGAGTGTGATTTCCATAATGTTTGAAAATAAAGGATGATTCTATGTAAGGCTATTAAATATGAATTTATGAAAATGGAGATGCATTTTAAGAGTAATGGAATATTTATGAGTTAAATTATCATTCATTAGTTTATATACAGTCTTGTTTCAAAAGAAATTTTAGGAAGTCTGTACAAGTACAGGCAACATAACATTAACTTATATTCAAATTAAATTAAGATCTTGGCAAAATAAAACAGAAAATCAAAGATAGTACAAAAAGGAGCCAAAAAATTAGTTAAAATGTCTGTAATTATAACCCAATACTGGTGTCAAATTTGTCTCCAAGCTATGTGTCCATAAAATTAGATTAAACTCCAAGTCAGAGAGACTTAACATATGGCTTCAAGATAAAACATGAGTTTACTTTCCTCACACAGAAAAGCTCAGAAGCATGCAGTCTAGGACTGGTGTTGAAACTCAACTACACCCAGTCTTCCCAGGGACACAGGCTTCTCCAGCTCACCCCTTTGCCTTTCCAAGGTGGACCTTTGACTCCACAGTCCAAGACAGTAACATTCCTATTCTAGGCAGCAGAATGGAGGCAGGAAATGAAGAAAGAAAGAGCAAGAATCACCTCCAAGTATTCCCTAATGAAGACAACTAGAAATTGCCACTGTACACTTCTATTGCATCAGCCAGGGCCTAGTGACACAGACAGTCTGGGCACAAGGGGAGCAGGGAGCTAGAGTCATCATCCTATGTGGACTTGAGTGCTTCTATAAGGTCTGCAACACACACATGTGTACAGACGAGAGCAGACCCCAAGGCAAAAGCATCTTCCACAGCCTCACAGCAGCCAAGAAAGGGAATGTGTTCCACCTTCAAATAACAGAATGGTGAAGACAAATGGCTGCTGAAGAAACTGCAGCAACTCCTGGTGGAAAAATTAGAAAGGTGTGGCTTTGCTGGGCTCCATACAAAACAAAACTTTGATGTCATCAGCAACACCCTTCCCATAAGGGTGTACCTTGTATCACAGGACCCCAGATAATACGTTAACTGTGTAAAGAAACTATGTTGGTGAAGCTTAGATTTGCTGAGTTCATTTTTATTGCACTTCTAAAATAACTACAGAAACATGTTCCTTTTAATGTCATCATTGAGTATCTTAATATTAAATATATACATATATATTTGTTTCAGAATTGAAGAAAAATCCATTTACCATCGTTTGAGGAAAAGAAACCATTGCAATCACAGGGATTACCAGAGTATCTCAAAAAATGGTGCGTAGCCTGTCACTTATGCCTTCAACAAAGTACCTGTAAGAATTGACTTTATTTGGGAAGTACCACTAAAGTTAGCATTAGACAACCAGAACACAGTGAGTGTCCCTTCCAACAACACTGCCCTTTCTGAGCACAGTGCTCTGGCCTTCCAGCCATTTACACACAGAAAAGGAGAACAGGATGCAGACAAGGGAATATGGAAGCCTGGTGGGTCACCCAACAGTGAAAACTGTTCTAGTAATTCTCAGCCAAATGCAGTGATACATGGTTCAAAAGCATGACCTACATGAACCTCAGTTAAACAAGGGCAAACCAAGGTCACAGCAAAATCTCTATTCTGTCCAGTACTGCATTCTCCCACATTTCTAAAGAGGTTGGAGTTTTAAGCTTCACTCATGGGAGTTTCTACCTCCACATTGGACTAGGAGGTGGTGTACTGCTTCAACATGTCCACCATGTTTAATAAGCCACATCCTGGCTAATGCCATGAGTTACTACCACTCACTGACTAAAGATGTGGAGTTGTCCAAGAAGCATGGGTTTTAAGTAACTGTGTTACCTACAAATAACGTATTTCTTAAAATAAGTATGCTACATGAAATGAATGTCCTACTTTTCTAAGGATGACAAAGATGCTTTAACCAGTTAATAATAGCTGGCATTTACTGAGCTCCCACCAAATGATGAAAAACATATTTCAGTAGATGTACACTTATATGTATTTCAGTTAATCCTTTCCACAATAAACACTGTCAGTAAGTATTATTATATTTCCTCAGAACTAGGATAGCATTGATTGCAATCACTCTGGGAGTGTTATGGTAGAAATGGGAAAGAAAACTTACAATGTACACATTGACTACAGCACTCAACTCAATTACCCAATATGTTAAACATTTTTCTCAGAATGGGAAAAGTATGAGGCTATCCACATTGCTGCAGCTCAGAAAAAAAGGAGACATGGACTGGTCAAGAGCTTTGTTCCAGGTCACAGAGATAGCAAGCTACATGACTGAAACCTGCCCCGCTTGTCTAACGCCACTCAGACACCGATGAAGGTCATGCCTCCACTGCCCTGCTATCTGCAATGATCTGTAGAGAAAGGTTAGCCTTGCTCTACACGTGAACACAGCTGGTAGGAGTGGACAATGCACATGGAAGCTGCTTGTGAATCCCTGCAGATACAAGCCCTTGCCTGTACTTCTCTGCTTTACTGAGAGACTCAAAGGGCCCCCAGTGCTCCCAAGACTCATTTCCAATACAGACTGGGAAAAGGCAGAAGCTCATATCTATAGACTATTATTCAACTTTCAGGAATTATATCTAATAGTCTATTTTTTAAACTGGAAAGATAAAATATAGACAAAAGAAAATTAAACCATGAAATTGGATATTATAGCTAATTTTTTCCACGTTTTAAAATAAATGGGAAAAGGCTGTATCTAAGAAAAAAAGATGAGTGGGGCATGCCCTAAGACTATTGTTTGAGAAATTTTGAGTGGTAATTTTTTTCCATCCCTCCAACTCTATTTTTCTGAATGGTATTATTTTTTATACAAAACAAAAATAAAAACAAAACCCTAGAAAGAAATTGAATCTAGAAAGAGAAATGGGATAAAAGTATGCAGTTAAGGCAGGGTGATTGTTAATCCTGAAATCCACAAGAGAGAAACCAGTTCTACAACTCTGAGCCAAATTTAAAGCAAGCTTTAATTAAATACTGGCCAAGAAGATGGACTCTGGCCAGGTCCACCCCTGGGTTCCCAGGGAATGGCCATGAATCATATTTTTCAGCAAAACCCATAATTCACTGCATTTTTCATCAGGTCCCATCAGGGGCAAGCATACACCCTGACATATTTCCTGTCTAAGTACCTCCTGCCTACATGTGATCAAGAACATCCAGTATAATTGGTTCAAACCAACTTGTTTAGGAGTGAAACCATGTGCCTTGTTGTTTCCCAAGAACTACATCTCCCAGCATTCCAGGAAGCTGTCTTGTCCTTGGGCAAATGGGGCTCACAGGTAAACTTGGGCTCTTACCGTGATAAGCAGTCTGACTCTTGCGATGTGCACAGTTTAACAGTCCTCTACGTGTGTGACTTCAGAGCCAACATTTCTATCTTTCTCAAGACCCAGATATGTCAACATCACTTTCCAACCCAAGATCTGATGATCTTTTGTAAATGTCATGAAGACCGTCATGAGATACTCCAAAGAGTACCCCTGGCAACAAAGAATAGCCAGTTCTCCTTGTACACTCTGCTGTCCTAACAGCACACATCCCTTTAAAATCCAGGGTGTCCACAGCAAAAGGCAAGGGGAGGTAGGAGGAAGGATTCATCACAAAGAAAGGCATGGAGAATTCAGCGCAAAGCCTCAGCTTCTGTCAGTCCAGCGAACAGGAGCTGGAGAGGAGGGGAGATTTCTTTTTCTTCAATTTACATTCCTCAGAATTATACAAATGTTCACCTTGTCTAGCATTATTGCTTCTTTGAATACGCTTCTCATCAGATCTTCTAAGAACGTAATTCTAAAAGGATATTTTTAGTTTCTCATAGTTACCCGTTATCTAATGTCCTGGTTTTATTCTCCAGCTCCTCTTCCTATTTTCTGTTGCTTTTCCTTGCTGTGCATTTTCTTTTGATATTATGCAGCGTGTAACCTGACTGCCCACACCAAGTTATTTCAATTACTCCCCAAGGTTTTTATTAGATATAGGAAAAGTCAGCTTTCCACATTCTGCATATTTATGGCTGCATTTACTTTTCAGAAGCAGCAAGAAAGATAAAAGAGGGAAGAAATAGTTGAATGGAATATTAAAGAGTTTCTTTTAAATTGTATAGTAAGAATTAAAGAAACAGTTCCCATTTTCATCTTGACTGTCATACGAAAGATCTTTTCAGTGGATGCCAATACGTACAGAGCCTTTTAGAATGTGAAGTGTGGGAGTCACTGTGACTCTGGGAATGATGCTTTGATGTGAGGCTTAGGAAGGAGCCCCACCCCATCTTCTCCATAATCAGAAAGGGAGACGGTCTGCAGAGGCCTTTCCAGCTCCAACCTGCTGAAAATGACAGGACAAGAGGTGGCCAATGCACTACAAGGAACAAGGTCAGAGTGCTGTGTGTTGGCTGGTCCCTCACCTTACCTCTCAGAGATGGGAAGTGAGGTCCCGGGAACAGAGAACAGAGGCCTCCCCCTCTGGTTACCTCACAAAACCCTTCCTTGAAGGATAAAATAGAACTGCCTTTGGAACTGGACCTGGGAAATGATACCAGAATCTCACCTGGGGTGGCCTGGATGACAAGCCAGCTTGAGTGGGTCATCTTAACTCCATTCTCCATTGGGGAGACATCATACCCAAAGTCATTGTGGTAGGAGTAAGGACTTGGTTTGGCTTCTGCAACCCTAGCCTCTTGCCATGTTATTATTAAGCAAGCATCATAAAACCTGGGGCCTGTTTGATCCATATAGGCCACCATACATAAAGGAGATATCATCAGCATATTTGAGTGCCATAGTGTTTGGTGTGGAGAGGTGGGCAGCAGGAGGAACAAGAGACACAGCTTCCCAAGTATTCCTAAACATGCATCATCAGTGTACCATTGGAACAATGACTGCCAGCTCCGTCTGTACTATTCTTTATGCAGTAGTTTTAAATCAGTCACATTTTCATTGCCAAACATTCTCAAACAAACATAGCAAATAAATATAAAAGACACATGTCAATGATAAAAGCCGGGGCCCTCAAAGATGGGACAGTAGTGCATGGATCGGCATTCAGGTCCCTGCAGACAGTGGTGGGCAGGAAGGGAACAGTGATGCATGGGGACAGCAGATGGACCTGGAAACAGAAGAGGCTGGGAGAGAAGAGGAATGAGAAACGACAGAAACTATCGAGGCAAAACTAAGACCGAGAATAGGGTCTAAGGTGCAGAATAGAGATGAGCCACACAAGGAAAGGAGTCCTTGGAGCAGGAAGTCCTTGGGCTACATCCTGCCAGGGCTGGGAAGGAAGAGAGTTATTCCTCAGCATTCCACTGGCACTGGAGGCAGACTGAAGAGGTAAACACTGAATCCCAGAAGATGGAGGGACCGAGGGAGAAGGGGCAGCGCTAAAGAATAGCCTTGGCTGCTTGAGCTCAGGACCATGCTGAGGGCTAAATTTAATAAATTGGAGGAGAATTGAGCTTGAGATGTCACTCTGTCTTCAGCAAAGAGCTGGATCCCTCCAAGACTAGACCATCAGGGAGATAATTAGCACCTAGCTGTGGAGGCTGTCATATAGAAGCTGGGGTACCCTAAACCAGTTGCCATAACCATGCTACAATACTCCTCTTTTTCAGATCTGGATGTTCATTAGTCTTCAGGACTCATGCTTAGGGAGGATGCAGAAAGTAGGAGCTTCAACCCTCTATGTCCTTGTCTGATTTCATGCCCTCACCCACACCCAAGAGAGCGAACTGCTCCTTCACACAGGTTCTTTGTCAGTGCTGAAGCTGACCTTTTGTGAGCTAAGGATTGGGTCCTATGTTTTAAGTCTAGCTCCCGGCTGGACAGGAATCAGAAGGCATGTGAGGCCAGTAACATAAGTTAACACTGACCTTAGTTAATATTGCTAAGCAGGGACTTTCCCATCCAACACGTTTTCTTTAACCTAAAAGCTCTCAAGTTAATTTTAACCTTGAAGAGGATTAAAGCATGGACAGTATTCCTTTACAACTAGAATACAGTCATTTCTTCCCCTTTAACACAGTGGTTCTCCACCTTCCAAACACTGCAACCCTTGAATACACTTCCTCATGTTGTGGTGACCCCCAAACATAAAATTGTTTTCATTGCTACTTTATAACTGTAATTTTGCTACTATTATGGATCACAATGTAAATAGCTGTGTTTTCCAAGGGTCTTAGACACCACCCCCCAAAGTGGTCATAACCCACATGTTGAGAACTACTGCTTTAATATCAAGGACAGGAACCATTCTGAGATATCACCTCATACTTGCTAAGATAACCATTATCCAAAAAACCTAATGACAAGTATTGGCTAGGATATAAAGAAATTAGAATCATGTATTATTGGAGAGACTATAAAGTATCCATTATAGAAGGCAGCATGATACTTTCTCTAAATATGAAAACTTGAATTATTGTGTGATTGACCAATCCCACTTATGAATATTTATCCAAGATAATTAAGAGCAGGATCTCAAAGAGATGCTGACATTACCTTCTTTGTTATATCATCATTCATAACAGCCAAGATGTGGAACAAGGATAAATGTCCACCAACATGCAACTGGATAGAGAAAATAAGATGTGCAAATGTAATACAATACGATTCAGCCTTTTAGGAAGAAGAAAACCCTGTCTTACTCAGCAACACAGATGAACCTTGAAGCAGAGGCTTCTGTGAACCATCTAAAGTAGTCAGACTTGGAGAAGCAGAGCAATTTGGCAATTACCAGGAACTAATTGGGGGTGATATAAAGCATATTTTTAAGTAAATAAAAATCCATAAGCCATCTTCTGAAATAAATAAGACTCCTTTGCTTTAAAAACAAAAACAAACAAACAAACAAACAAAAAAAAAAAACCCTAGTCCTGAGCCTTAATTCCCTGCTACTATAGCTCACAGTCCACAGAGAAGAACACTCTGTGAGTTTATGGGATGCTCGTGGACACTCCTTATAGATGCCAAGTGAGATTTTACAAGCTTGGCATACTCTTTTCACTGACAATCTTTCTCATTTTGTTTTTGCAAGTCTAGCAAAACTTTTGTGTAAACACCTGGATTAGAATGTTTTGCTTGCAGAAATGCTAAAATATTTGAGACTTGTTTTTTCTACAGGATAAAGCTTCCCACCACAGAGGGGAAGGGGTTCCCTCCCTGAGCACCCACTACAGAGAAAGTGGAGAGCAGAATCCCTGTGAAGAGCCTAGATTAGTTACTGAAGACTGTAAACTGCTAAAGTTTGCTTTTGTAGCTTCACCCGCCTACTATACCCACGGGGCTCCTTGCTGCAAAGCTAATTTGGTTGTGAACCTCTCATGTGCTCTGCCAGCACCACAAACTCCACGCTCTGAACAAACTTCACTTGGCCTGTTCCTTCCTCTGGGTTTGGTTAAACCCTCTGGAGAATGGGAGTGAATGGAAGAAACCTAGAGAAATTAGGGAAAGAGGCAAAAGTCAGGCCTACCTGGGAAATTCAGATTATGGTCATCAACATAAGCACACTTGGCATGTGAGCCTGACAACCTCAGTTCAGTCCCAGGAAACCAACAATGGAAGTAGAGACATTCACGCACACAATGGAACACCCCTACTTACACACACACACACACACACACACACACACACACACACATACACACAATAACAGAAAAAGTTTAAAAATAAGATGTTCTTAAGAAAAAGAAAGTGTTGGGAAGACTAGGTAAGCAGAGTCTGGAGGGGCAAGAGACTGGAGCAGGGATGATGAAGGGTGCTATAGAATATTCCTTTACACTGTGTGAAGATGTGGCACTGTGATTGGCTTAATAAAAAGCTAAATAACCAATAGCTAGGCAGGAGGTATAGGCAGGAAGGACTTTCAGACAGAGAGGGCGCTGGGAGGAAGAAAGTAGGAGTCACCAGCCAGTAGCAGAGGGAACAAGACATGCAGGCGAAGAAAAAGCTGTAAGTCACATGGCAACACATAGATGATGAGAAATGGGTTAATTTAAGTTATAAGAGCTGGTGGGACAAGCCTAAGCTATGGGCCATTTAGCTTTTTATTAAACCAATCACAGTGACACATCTTCTTCACACAGTGTAAAGGAATATTCCACAACATTTCCTTCTTTTTGTTGTTTTTTTGTGACCTGGCAGTCCAAAGAAAAATCTACAGAAGGGAAAATTCCTCAGAGGAAATGAGGAAGGGGGCCCTGGGTTCAGATAAATGGGGTGGGGTGGGGGGCAACAGAGGTGATTTCCCAAAGAATGGGAAACTGTCTGTGGCAGCTGTGTGATGGGGCAACTCAGAAGCATTTGAGAACTGTGTTCTCCTGGCACACCACTACCCCTGAGGTAGGGTAGAAAGACAGGAAAAATTAGAGGAACAGGACAAAGAAGAGAGACCAGGTGGCTCTGGTGTGACTGGCTGAGAGCTGAGACTTATTACACAGCTCACCAAATTGTCTAAAAGGGGCCAGGCTCCTGTTTTTGAGGAAACTCTGTCACACACACACACACACACACACACACACACACACACACACACACACGCACACGCACACGCACACACACACACACTGATGAGCCATATTGACAGTCAAAACATGTATTATCCTTGCGTGACCTATGGACCCTAAGAATTTTTTAGACCTTTCTGACTTACATTTTTATATCATTAGCATTCCTTTCGGAACAGGGGCACCTGATTAACTACTCTATAATTTACTTGATGAAAGAAAAAAATCACTAAGGAAGCCTGCCTGTGTCTGAAGAGAAACAGTGGGGGGTGGGGCTGAGAAAAGAGGAAGGAGGGGAAACTGAGATGTAAAAACAAAAATAAAGAACAATTTTAAAATTAAAAAAAGAAAAATCATCAGCTAAGAATAAGTATATCAAGACGTTTTTACTTAATCTTTTGAATTCAAATAGCTAGTCTATACTTTGAACGATGTAACCTCAAAAGCCACACACACTGTTTACATAATTCTTTAGGACATTCAGAACCACTCTCTCCACAGACACCTGTATCTACTCTTGGGTGTCATTTCTGTCCTTTTCTTAAACAAACAAAAAGCCATTTTTTAAAAATACTGACTGTAGCTAGAGATTTCCTGCCTGGCCCACAGTCAGGACAAATCTTTGTCACCCGCCAGTCCCACAGCCGCTCAGACCCAACCAAGTAAACACAGAGACTTATATTGCATACAAACTGTATGGCCGTGGCAGGCTTCTTGCTAACTTTTCTTATATCTTAAAGTAACCCATTTCTAGAAATCTAGACCTTGCCACGTGGCTCGTGGCTTACCAGCATCTTCACATGCTTCTTGTGCTGGCGGCATCTGGCAGCCAGTCCTTCTACCTTCCTGTCCTTTTATTTCTCCTCTCTGTTAGTCCTGCCTATCCTTCCTGCCTAGCCACAGCCGATCAGGTTTTATTTATTGATCAATCAGAACAACTTGACATACAGACCATCCCCCAGCACAGCCAAGTGCAGACCATCTCAGACACCTGCACTCAGGCCCATGGTCCTAATCATCCTCTATGCGGACCTGCTGGGTAACGCCACAAAGAACCCAAAAAGGGCTCCCACAGGACATACAGAACATCCCACAGCAACTGACCTGTCCTGAAATTGTTTTCTGAGGGGTCAGTCTACACCCTGACTTCACCTGGGTAGCTGTCTCTGAAAAGACCCCGAGACTGAAGAGCTGTGACTCCTGATGCCAGTGACACATTCCCAGCAGACAAGGTGTCCATCAACATAGGCTGCAGGACCATATCTGTAAACACAGACAAGACGACTCACTCTTCTCTCCTCCAGAGAAAAACCGGGGCAGAGGCACACCCTAAATTCATGGCAATGATTCCCCGGGCTTCATTACTCTAATGTCTGAATGCCACTCTCGGCAGCAAACCCGAGGACTTAAGATGGCCTTTGTGCAATGCTGATCAATAGATGATTTGACCTCCATCCAAGTCCTAACCCACCTTTATCTAGCTTTGCAACCTGAGTCACTTCTTCAGTTTAAGCCCCTGTTTTTCTTTCTGTAAAGTTAGGGGATTAAATGGGATGGATCTCAACTTCTCCCACATTCTATGATTCTGAAATTCTAAATCAGAGTGTTTTCATTTTTCAAAACACTTTCTTGAGTTTTTGACTTGGGGGTTGTTTGGTTTTGTTTTATTTTGTTTTTCAGAGATTGGATCTCACTAAGCAACCCTGGCTCACCTCTAACTCAGAATCCCCCTACCTTGGGCATGAATCATTTTTTCATCTTGTCACTGATCATTAAAATTCAAGGGGATTTACATTTTTAAAAAATTCATCTTCCTGTTCCTCTTGGAAGATGAGCAGTTTTGGCACTGTGGCTGCTGCCATCAGGTGGCGCTGAGAAGTTGGTCCCTAGGACAGCACACTGTGTAGCTTCCTATGCTCCATCCCACATAGAATAGCTGTCTGCCTCTGCAGCCATTCTAGTTTCAATCTTCTCCCATCACAGGCCCGGAGATTGGTTCAAGAGAAAGCAGAGTAAGGCCTCCTTTTTACTGTGTCTCTCCTGGTTGCCTTCCTATAACTTGTTTTCCCAAAACAAAAGTCCAAATCTCTCTATCTATAGCCTAGGAAGACATAAGTCCAAGCTCTAGTCAACCCTTCATGGCACTCATCCCTGAGTGCTCACCCTGTGCACGTGCAATGCACATGTTAATACACATCTATTTATCTCCTCTTGTGATTCCGTCTTTGGCCAGTTTATTACTCCAAGACCCTATATCAGTTGAGTATGTACCACAGAGTGATTAGTAGAAATGGGAAACTGCTTCTGAGGGGACATTCTAATAAGAATGGGCATGAGAACAGTCACCTTGTGATAAGACTTATCTGTGGTGGAAAGATCTGGCTTCCCCAGTGAGCAAGAACACTATCAAGGCTCATTCTAGGCCCAGAAGCACCACACAGGTCTTGCTGCACACAAGGGAGAACAGGATCATTTCTTCCTGTTGCCTGGATAATCATGTTTCACCCAGAACCTGAGACTATTAGCAAGGGCCATCCTTAGAGGGTGGTGTTTAGGTGTGATTTTATTGCATATATGCATTCTAGCAAATATTAAGACCAGCTCAAGCTATGTGCTCCGTCCTCAGTGAATCTACAAAGCAACTCTAATTTTGCAAATAGGAAAAATGAGGCTCAGAAAAGTTATATAACACCATGATCCATTACCTCATCAGTGACAGACTTAACCATGCCTATCTGCTACTGAAGGTCACATTCTCAGCCATGCCGAACTGGCCCCTTTCTAGATTCTAGCCTGAAAATCATCATCTTTCCATCTTGGATTGTCTTGGCAACCCAAGGTGAATTGTCAGCATTGGATACCTTAACCTGACACTTCTGAGTCAGTTCTCTTTGTCTCCTTGGGAAGGAATAAAATCAAAAAGAAGAAAAGGATGATGAGAAAAACTATAACTGAACTATAAAAAAATATTATTGCAGGCTAAGCTGAATTCAGTTACACACGTAAGGCTCCTTATTTTTAGACCTCCCATGATCTCTATTCTGGAACAAAATAGGTTTTGTACCTTAAGCTAACTGAGCTTCTGGTATTGTATTTTTGCCAAAATAATTGCATAACCAAGTTTAGTCATGAGGAAACGTTAAGACAAACCCAAACTAAGAGCCACTTAAAAAGAAATGGCCAGTAGCATTCAAATTTGCCAAAGACATAAAGACAGAGACAAAGCAATCTGTCCAGACTAAAGAGGCCTGAGAGCCAAGTACAGTGAATTAGACCAAGGCCAGAAAGTGGTCATCAGTGACATTTAAGTTAGGTATTTAGATTAGACAGGAGTATTGTACTTGTGGTGGTTTTGACCATTATAATTATTGCAGGTGTATATATCTAGAAAAATCTAGGTAAAGAATGTGTGAAGCTCTTTGTCCTATTTTTACATTATTTTAGTAATTGTTTCAAAATGAAAATGTCTATAATACCTTCAAAAGCTACAAGAACAGCACTAGAGGGAAGCTCTGAGGTCACCAGTGTCACACTGAAATAGGGCGCCAGGAAATATGTGGTTGAGCATTTGATCACAACTCAAAACCTTGAAAGGAGATGGCAGAGATTATTTATAGCAGAGCATCTAGGACATATCTGTTTGGAAACCCTGACAGAGTTTGGCCACAGCAGTAGAGTCTTTAGTATTCAATTCTCAAATACTCCATCCAAAACCAAAATGATATAGAAGTACTCAATGCCTATAGGTCAAATGGCTTTTTCTCATAAGAATCTAATGTATCTCTAAGATACAGTATTTAGTAATATTAGGAACTTTTAAGAGAAAAAATTCAAATATGACACATATCATACAGAGGAACAAATCCCTCTTTTACTGTGTATTAACTTTTCACAAGGCTTAATACTTGCAAGAGTTTGGAATTCAAAGAAATCTTTAAGCAATGAAGATCCTCTTATCAAATTGAAACTATTTCTTTGGATTTATTTATACAACCTTGTGATGGTTAGTATTAACTGCCAACTTGACAAAAATCTAGGATCACTTGGAAGATGGCCTCTGGTCATGTCCAGGCTTGGGGTGTGTCTTCATTCCATTAACTGAGATGGGAAGACCCATTCATTATGGGTGGCACCATTCCCTAGGCAGGGGATCCTGGATTGTACAAGAGTGGAGAAAGAGAGCTGAGCATTAGCATGAATGAGTTCATTCTCTCTCTGCTCTTGATTATGGATGTAGTGTGACCAGATACTTCAAGTTCTTGCTGCCTTAATTTACCTAGCAGGATGAGCTATAGCTGAATTTCTAAGCTTATTTCTAAGTCTTATTAAATAAAAAACAAGGAGCCAAATATAGGGGTGAAAGCCTTAGAGATTAGGTAAATAGTGAGAGCCACCAACCACCTTACCTCACCAGCTCTGTAGCCTCCAAAATGCCATGACTTCCTGTCTACCCATGTTTTTATTGCCTTGCTGTTCTGCCCTCTCATTGACTCTTAGCCCAGATACCTCACTTTCTTGTTTCTGCCTGTCTCTACAGACCTCCAGGTCTCTATGGTACTGAGATTGAAGGCATGTGTCACCACGCTTGGCTGTTCCCTAGTGTGTCCTTGAACACACAGAGACCTTGCCTGCCGAGTGATCGGATTAAGTGTGTGTGCTACCTCTGCCTGACTTGTGTTAATGGCTTGCTATTTCCTCTGATCTACAGGCAAACTTTATTTATTTATTAACATACAAATAAAATATCACAACAAGCTACACTTTGAATTATAAACTAAAACAAATCCTTCTTCCCAAAGTTGCTTTTGTCAAAGTATTTTATCATCTCAACAAAAAAGAAACTCAGACAAACCTGTACAGGTAGGAGCCAGGCTCATGACAATAACCATGTGAAGAATTCTGGTCCTGTAGTTTTGTCAACATTTTCACTAATCTAGGATCAGCATACCTGCATTGCAAACACTTTGCTCTAAGTAAATGTACTTGTTGGTGTGCTGAAGTTGTAGGGCATCTCTTTCAATAATGTGTTTTGTTTACGGCTTTAGATAAAAGACATCAAGTAGAAAGCTATCTGCTATGTCTATAGACAGCTTAAATGCTCTTGGGGTTTATGTAAGCATGGATGTGCCTTCTCGTCTTCATTTTCTTCCTGTTCAATATTACAGTGAGTTCTAGAAATAGAAAGATGAGCAAGGTAGAGGCCTCACCTTCCTGGAGATCTTAACCAGGTGGAAAAAAGACAAACAAGAAAGGAATCACAGTTCTGTCTTAATGTCACTGGGGCAAAAGTAAGTTGCAGCCTCTGGGGGTGAGAGACACTAACTCTGAAGAAGTAGAAGATTTCACAGCAAAGTTAAGATTTGAGCAGTATCCAAAAGGTGGAAGGAGATGGTGAGTAGGTGGGTGGTACTGAAGGCAAATGGCTTTGGGGAGGAGCAGAGCTCTCCTTCTATCAACATAGGTGGAGGGTGCTCCTGAAGATGGGTCCCTGGGATGTAGATTACAGTCCCAATTCAAAGCATATTCTACCCTATCCAAATATTTTGAGGGAATTTGTCTTGTTTGTGACTGAAACATTTGTAATGTGAAGCGTTCCCAGTAGTAGAAACACTGTCTGGAACTGTCACAACAAATGGTTGTTAAAGGCCTGGGATGTGGGGCTCAAGATCAATGTCTTAGACTCCAGACTTCCGTTTATTGAAAAAAAAAGTTTTTAGAAGAGAAGAAATGTAAAATTCTCATTTTTCCCAACAAATCTTTCTTCTGAAAATGCTTGATGGATTATAAACTATAAGAAAAATCTACATCATTTGAAATCTAGTCTATGTGAAGAGAGGAAATTGTCAGATGATATGCAAGCACAGTCTACTAGAATACCTGTGAAATGAACTGGAGGAAACTGGATAACACTATCATAAGAGGTGAATGGTCCCCAAATATCTCTAGCTTTAAAGGCAAATAGAAATGTGGAACCTCACAAAACAGGAGGGAAAGACCAGAGTCCATCCCAGACAACTGGATGATTTGGGGAGCTCCTACATGAAGTGAGAACGAGCAAAGTCAGCAGGTGGCAGCAGCCATGGCTTAAGGCAGGCTCTGAAAATCTGAACTGTGCCTTTAGTAATGGACATTTCAAAGAGCAGGGAGGGGCTGAGGAGATGTTTCAGTAAGTTAGAGGTTTGTGCTGCAAGCATAAATGCCTGTGTTCAAACCCCAAGCACCTGTGTAAAGAGCTAGACACGATTTCTTGTGCCTGTAACCCTAGCATTTAGGGAAGAGACAGATGGATTTTACAAGCTTGTTGGCCAGGCAGTTGAGTCAAAATGGCCAACTTCCAGTTCAGTGAGACACCCTGTCTTAAAGCAATTAGGCAGAGAATAGGTAGGGGGAAACCTCCAGTATCCTCCTCTGGCCTCCACATTTGCACACACAGGGACAAATATCTGCACACTCATACATGTACCCCATACACAAAAGAGCAGGAAATGAGGGCATATCTAGGCAAAAGGTGGTGGATGTCTCACTGGCAGGGAACATCTAGAAAACCCTATATTTCTAGAATTCTACATCATACAGGAACAGCCACAAGATGCCATTTTTTTAAAGGCACTTGCTTTATGGGTGGCTTGGTGACCCAAAACCCACCCACCCACCCACACACACACATGAACCACATGCTTGGGAAACTCTTAGCAAGTGAGTATCACAGGAATATATGGTGAAACATGTTCATCAGAAAACTTCTAGGCTCTACAGGGTGTAACCAGCATGTGAGGCTTCACTGTGAGGGACTGACTGACACCAATGGGACTACTATCTGTAACTCCAGAGAAAGACTCAGCAGTGAAAACAGTGTCCTCAGCCCCTGAAGAACCAGCAAGACCTTCGAACAGAATACTAGCAAAAGTTTAGTCAGACATAGGGACCCACACCTGTAATCCCAGGAGTCAGAAGGAAAAGGATTTAGAGTTTCAGGCTATCTTGGACCACATAATAAGACCTTATATCAAACAATAAAACAAATTTGGGGAGGAGGCTGAAGGAGCAGGAGGAGGGAAGAGGTGGATCTATGATTGATATGTAAAATTAATAAAAAAAATTTTCTTAATTAAAAAAAGAAATCACTGGGCAGAAGAAAAGAATTACAAAAAAACAAAAACAAATGTACAAACTAAGAGAATACAGAGGAATAAGAGGATAAAGCAGAAAAAATAAAATAAATAATGAAATGGTAGACTTAAGTTTAAATATATCAATGATTACATTGAATGCACATAATCTATTAAAAATAATGCTAGAGAGGTCCACAGAAGTCCACAAAGATACCCCCACAATAGACTGCTGGCAATGGTCGAGAGACAGCCCGAAGTGACCTACTCTGGTGATAGGATGGCCAAACACCCTAATTGTCATGCTAGAAACCCCATCCAATGACTGAGGGAACTGGATGCAGAGATCCATGGCCAGGCCCCAGGTGGAGCTCCAGGAGTCCAATTGGTGAGAAAGAGGAGGGTATGTATGAATGAGAATTGTTGAGACCAAGGTTGGAAAAAGCACAGGGACAAATAGCGAAACGAACACATGAACTATGAACCAAAGGTTGAGGGGCCCCCAACTGCATCAGGCCCTCTGGATAAGTGAGACAGTTGATTAGCTTGATCTGTTTTTGGGAGGCATCCAGACAGTGGGACCAGGACCTGTCCTCAGTGCATGAGCTGGCTGTTTGGAACCTGGGGCTTATACAGGGACACTTGGCTCAGCCTGGGAGGAGGGGACTGAACCTGCCTGGACTGAATCTACCAGGTTGAACTCAGTCCTCAGGGGAGTCTTTGCCCTGGAGGAGATGGGAATGGGGAGTGGGCTGGGGGGAAGGGGGCGGGAGGAGGGAGAGCAAGGAAATCTGTGGCTGATATGTTAAATTAAATTATAAAATAATAATAATATTAGCATAGACTGGAATATAAACACATCACAATGAGGATCTCTGTGAGTTTGAGGCCAGCCTGGTCTACAGAGCAAGATCCAGGAAAGGAACCAAAACTACACAGAGAAACCCTGTCTCGAAAATCAAAAAAAAAAAAAAAAATCACAATTGAAACATATTACTTTGATGCTGTATAAAAAATAAAAAAAGAGGCCGGGCGGTGGTGGCGCACGCCTTTAATCCCAGCACTTGGGAGGCAGAGGCAGGTGGATCTCTGTGAGTTCGAGGCCAGCCTGGGCTACCAAGTGAGTTCCAGGAAAGGCGCAAAGCTACACAGAGAAACCCTGTCTCGAAAAACCAAAAAAAAAATAAATAAAAAAAAATAAAAATAAAAAAAGAGTAAATTAAAAACACAAACTCTAGGCTAGACATGCACTCAGTGGCAGAGTGCATGCTTAATGGGTGTAAGGTTCTGGGTTCAATCCTGTCACAAAAGACAAAAACCAAGTAAAAATAACCCACTAAACTGAACACTGTCTGTAAGAAACTCACTTCAAATACAGGAAAGTGAATGAACTAAGTGGTGGGGAAAGCCACACCAAGGCAATAATAATCAAAACAAGCTGCAGTGACTATAGGATTGTCCGAAAGCTAGACTTCAAAGAAATTACAGTAGCCAAGATGAATATTTTAACAATAAAATGATTAATTCACTGAGAGGCTATAACGGCATTACATATATGTCTTAGGGATTTTATTGGTGTGAAGAGACACCATGACCATGGCAACTCTTATAAAGGAAAATATTTCATTGAGGGGGCAGCTTGTAGTTTCAGAGGCTTAGTCTATTATTGTCATGGTGGGACATGGTGGCATGCAGGAAGATATGGTGTTGGAGCTGAGATTCCTACATCTTGATCCAAAGGCTACAGGAAATGAACTACCTCACTGGGAGTGGCTTGAACATATATGATACCTCAAAGCCTGTCTCCACAGTGACACACTTCCTCCAGTAAGACCATGCCTACTCCAACAAGGCCACACCTTCTAATAGTGCCACTTACTTTGAGAACCATATTCTTTCAAACCACCACATATGTATATATGTGCATACTGTGCATACATATTTACACATATACATGTATATATAATATATTATATATAAGCATAAACAAAAATGGGCAAAAATTATAAAAACTCTCTAGAAATGGTAATCCATGTCTTTCTACACACATGAAAAAGTTATACCATCACATGAAATCGGAGAATACTGTGTTCATGTGGCACTTTGTTGGTTTTTTTAAGGATTTGTTTATTTCTATTTTGTGTGTGTGCGTGTATTTGTCTGCATATGTGTTGGTGCACCAGCTGTGCCTGGTGCCTGTAGAGGCCAGAAGAGGCATCAGATCCCCTAAAACTGGAGTTACAGGTGGTTGTGAAATGCTGTGTGGGATCTGGGAACCAAACCCAGGTCCTCTGGAAGAGCAGCCAGTGCTCTTAACCACTGAGCCACCTCTCCAGATGCAACACTTTGCCCTTGACATACAGTGTTTCCCTGTGGGTCTCTCAACAATCAAATCATTTTAAAACCTGACCTGTGTGGGGTTTGTATGATGAAATGAAGCAATCTTTTACAATTATTGGATTCATTGCCAATGTCTAAAAATCAGGAGATTTTTGGCAAAAAGTCTCATGTTTCCAATTTCCATTTTTGAAGACAAGTCTGACGACATGGACACCCCTCCTGGACCACAGGAAGTCATCAGGGCTGAGCAAAGACTGCTCTTCATGGCTTGGCTTCAGTAACACTGCACCTGTAGGCTCTGCAGGTATCTGAGCTTGAAGTCCATGGCTCTGAGACACTGTGTGTTTTGTCTGAATGAATTTGTGGTTGCTAAACTAAAATGTACTTCCTAACCCTCCCCACAAATTCTCATACAAGAACTAAAATAATGTACTTTAAATCAGTGCTGTTTATAACTAACAAACATTACAATGATGCCAATGCTCGCTAGAGATCAGGAGCATTTCTCTTCCTATTTCTGGGCCTCATCTATGAATTTGGCTGCCTGACCAAGAGCTAGTGACATGACCTGAAGGGTGTCAAAAGGGGGATTTTGAAGCTAATACTGCCGAACCTGAGGGTCTCCTCACTTGATTGCTAACCATACTTATACGTAAAAGTTACAAGATTTCAGTGTTTTACCCAAGTTAGTCCTGACTCCTGTCTCTGTGCTGTATTTTTCTGCCTAACATTTGGATCTGTTGTATGTTTGTTATTTCCCTAAAGGAGAGTCTCCAAAGGTATATAAACTCTAGAACTCAAGAAACTCCAGAGCTGCTCTGTCCACTGAAGATAGCCACAACTATTATAGCACTTCACTGAACTGTTTGAGCTGAGCACTGCATACAAAGTGTTGTGGACCAATTAATACTTTCCTATTTTAAGTCCTCAGTAAAGGAAATAGCTAAGTTTCCTGGGATTCATGTTGATTACTAGCCCTCAGGACTTTCTAAATCCCCAACACTTTGTGACTATGGCTTGTTTAGTAACATTAGGCTTCCAAAGAACAGGGCTGTATATTTTCTGTTCACTGATCTACACCCAGAACCAATTACAACACCTAACATAGTAAACACTCAATATGTTTTGCTGAAGTAATGATCTAATTTGTGAAGATTTATTCTAGTTATATTTAAATATTCTCCTTCTCTTTCTACGAAGAATATGGGACCTACTGATGGGCACTAAAAGCAACAGGTTCACCTAGAAGACCATCAGAATTAGTTTCCAAGTTGAAAGAATACATAGAATGTGAGGTACTTGGTGGTATGGTCAACACCAACCTAGTAGTGGGACCATGTGTTAAAATTCAGTCAGGGAGAGCTAACAGATGCTGAGGTCATGAGACCTTCTCTTCTTGTGATAGATACACCCTATTTAAAGGACACCACAGTTCGGCCTTTAAAGGTCTGTATGGACTCTTCTACTTCTAACTGGGGACATGTAGGTTCTCCATTGGACCACCTTAATAAATAATGAAAGTCTTCTATTCCAGAATCAAATTTTTTCATTTCTGTGAAACTAAAATTGCTAAGTGCAAAATACATGAATTCTTCCAATATCTGCCTTGCTCTACCATGTCCCACAGGCGAGGCTCTGTCTTTGTTGCTTGTTCCCTGCCAGCTGTCATTGCTGCAGTAGCTTCTCCAACAGCGGATACATCAGCATGCAGAAACTGAGGAGACACCCACAGAAGCAGACAATAGAGCCTGCAAAGGAGGAAGACGTGGTGCTGAGTCTGGCAAAGAATAGCAGAAATTAAAGAAAGGAGAATATGAAAGAATGGAGTGTGAGAGACATAAACTAGTTAGCAAACTTTATAAAACTGAGATTTCCACACGGGAATGAAAAGGGTGAAAAATACAAGGACGTTGGAGCAGAGAATTTGGTACAAGAAAAACATTAGGTAAAGAATAAGTAGTTCCTTGCTCCCTGTTTGTGGTGACTTTTTTGTGTCATGTTTTGCTTGTTTGTTGTTTGAGACGGGATCTTACCATATAGGCCAGGTTGACCTTGACCTCTCATCTTCTGCCTCCAGGATGCTGGTGTACTTACAAGTGACCACCACCCCTAGCTGTGGCTGCCCTTTTAAATCTACTACAGTTACTTACAACTGGACTTTGATCCTTGTCTAGAATAGTCAAGAGAGACATAGGAGGTATTGCCTATGAGGAGAGACAATCCATCTAATAAGCTGTGACAACTTTTCACTCTTGTTTTCTGAAACTCTGTGGGTGCCCTGCACATCAAAATCCCAGATGGACTTGAGGTTGCCTGGACCCGGTCCTATAATTTTAGGATAACAAAAGTTTGAGCTGTTGCTGGTTTTTATTTATCATTAAGAAAAATATCAAAGAATGATAGTAGTAACACTTCTTGCTTTGTTATTATTCTAAAAATGAGAGATTATGAACCCTAGGTTAGAACTGAATGAAAGGACCAACAGATATGTGGGCCACTGTAGGACATCAGAAGCACTGGGTAGGCTAAAGGCTGTACATTTCTTCCCTCTAGAAGAAAGCAGAGAGCAACTGACTATTCAGAGAGAGTTGCTACCTTCAGGACTCAGTCTTATGAATACTAGGACCTTAAATGGGGTCTCCAGGAAGATGTCTCTCCTAGAGAATCATTTTCTCTGTCTCTCTGATCCTTAGTTTGGGGGATACTTTGTCTCTTTGGAGACAGGTACATACTTTTTCCTTATATCTACTAAATCATTTACTCATCTATGGCAACCCACCAATCCAAAGGGCTTTGGGTTATGTTAGTACCCTGAAGGTGATATCCAAGATAAAACACCACAAAAAAAAAATCACCAAAAATGAGCAATCGCCATCATCAATGTGTCTGGACAGCCTCTGATGGCTGAACAATGAGATCACTGAACAATGCGAACTCAGCCAACCAGACAATCACAGTGTTGTCACTTAAACAATTATTTTCTTACTTGTAATTATTCAGGTGCATCTTCCAGAAATCTGAAGAATTTCATAGAAAGGTAAGTGGAAGACAGATCTAAGAAACTGTTTTAAATATGATTAACTTACCTTGAAAGGAATGACAATTCTTGTTTATTACCCCATTATCATTTCTACTGAGTATCAGTAGTTTGTTTGTTACTGGCCATCCTCTTCCTGGGCCAGTAACCTTGGAAAATGATTCATTCATGTATGTTCTCAAAGGATTATAAAATGAATCTGAAATGAATAAAATTTAGCTCTGAAAAAAGTAGCTGCAAAAACATGATGATAATATCATAGTCTGACTTTATAAATAAGAAACCTATTTTTTGAGGTTTTTTTGTTTCTGTTTTTGATACAGAGCCTCATACTATGTCACCCATACTCATCTCAGACTTATATAATCCTCCTACCCTAGCCTCCCTTGCTGAGATGCCATGCACAGCAAGTTAATTTTTTTGTATCTATTTGGGGATTAAAATTCAGAAGTGAGGCTGTATGTAGCATCCTGAACAGAAGCCTCAGGAAGCCCTTACCTATGTGAATTAAGTAGCCCCACAGCTCTGAGGATGTTCAATGACTGGGCATAAGCAACTCAACTAACTCACCTATACTTATTTATAATAGTGTTTTGAAGGATGTTAAGAAGATGACAGTGAGTCTGTTTAGTTGAAATTCCAACCTACTCTTCAGTGTTATGCATTGATATGTCATTTCCTAATGGGAAATTGAATTGAGATTATAGAGGAGAATGGGAGTGCTGACCAGAATGAAATAAGACCAGAAAAGCTAGTTGGGTTTTTGTGGGTAGTTACACAAAGATATTCCCCCAGGCTCAGCCTGTGTTGCTGATGACAATGATGCTCAGACTCCATATTTTTTCAGCTTGTCTAGGAACCAGGCATTGGACCAACCAGCCATCGTAATTTATGCCATGATTGGAAATGATGTCTGCAATGAGTAAGTCATTGAGAAAGATGCACACAATGCTAATAAGATGATAATGGGCCTATTCGGTTGGGATTTGGCTCTAGTTTTCCCCCTCTTCCACTCTTTAGCCCAGTCTACTCTGCTATAGTGTGCAGATGTCAAATAAGTTTATCTCTGAAGCAAAGCCTGAGTATGTGAAATCAACAGGAACAACCTGCGAAACTGAAAGCTCCCTTTGAAAGAACTGAATCCAATCCAATAGGTCTGACATCACAACAACAAGGTATGCCAGGATCTACTGTGGATTATATCACAGGAAATAGACTTCAACAAGATCCAAGACTTAGAATCCACAACATTAGAAATAGCATACAGCAGCAGCACAGTCATCCCATAAGAACACATGCTACCCTTATATTCTGACATTCTTAAGCAGAAGAACAGCATAGACTTGCATTTGCAAAGAAACTATGTGTAACTCACACTCAATCCTTTTTATTCTGATGGCCCACAGTAAAAAGGGTTTTTGCTAAACTACAGCATTAGCATTAATCCCTCTCAACATTTGAAGAGTTGTATCAAAATCTATGTAGACCCCTAAAAATATGCTGCATGTGGACATCTGGCCTGTGGTTGTGGCTAAAAAGTAAACAAAAGGTGAGACAGAATCTGAAGCAGCTCTGGTGGCCATCTGCCCAGCATTTTAGGAAAACAGGAAAAACAAGCCAAGAAGGTGTATAAGATTTGTTCAATGTAGCATAACTGACTAATGGCCAGCTGGTGGTCTCCCTACTCACAAGCCTTCCCCTTGTCCTACCCATTCACTGGGCCTCCCAAGCCCATGTTGAGAACAACGTCCAATAGGATTGAAATTCATTTGGTTCTGTAGAATTCTAAATGAAGTGTAGATACATCAGTTCAAGGGGGGACATGCCACTCTATGATCCATTGTTGCTCACGGGCCAGTCCATACCTAGGTCCCTCCAGGATCACAAGCTACCTTGTGAGGACCCAGGTCTCTGTCTCCATGATGAGCCACCCAGGACTTTCCAGGAGAGTGTATACCCCTTTAGACCTGCTATTATTGGTCTAGTATCTGTGCTCCTCTCTGTATTATTTCGTCCCTATAGCAACCCAAGGAGGCAAGTATGACTCTTTGCTTGTTACAGGTGAGGAAACTGAGGCTCGCAAAGTAAAGAAATTTGTTCTACTGTCATTGAGTAGCAAAACTAGGAGCTGCAGGATCTCTAATTCAATTCCATCTTTCCCTGGCTCACTCTGGTCTTCCTCATGTTCTATTTTTCATTCACTTTCTTAAGCTACGTGTTGGGCACCACCAATGAGCCAACTACTAAGTCAGGCTCTGGGATCCAATGAAAAAAAAGGCCTGAATCCCTGACCACAGGGAGCTCACAACAGAGAAACAGAGATGTGGCTTCCAGCCTCCATTGCAAAAGAGAACAAGCTCTGGTCCAGCCAGATAATGTCCCTCCAGTTCCTGGGTCAGGTTCCCCTGGATACAGAGAGCAAACAGGTTACAATTGGATAGAGTGCCTGAAGAAAAGCTTTCCCTCCAAAAGTCAGAATCACTGAGAATGCCCCCCTCCAGAGATCCTTCCAACCCAGTCCTGCTTTCCTTCTTCCAAAGAGCCAAAAAATCAGACACATCAGCTAGAGGCCCATGCCAGCCTCTCCCCTGCCAGGGATCTATCTAGGCAGAGAAGCAGCAAGCATTTGGATGA